>NW_024427600.1:0-275955 GCF_017562075.2 Anopheles merus | reverse complement strand
AATTATTTGATTTGATTTTATTTCAATATCAAATAATCTCACTTACTCAAAAACGCCACGTCATCTTAATCATTGTTTGAATGAATTATTGATATAATAAACAAATCCCACCTTTTAAATACAACGCTTTCATTAGTATTAGTGAGCGACATTACGATTGATTTACAATGTTTAAAGCTCTAATATCAACAAGATAACCAATTCACGTAAGATAATGCATTTATATAATACACCAAAATGGGATATTTTTTACAGAAAATCTTATTATCATAAAGGATGGAAATAAAAACCACATAATTTACAATAATACATACCTCTCCAGCCTGTTTTGCCATCGTATTTACTTGGTCCGGATCTTTGGCGCCAAACATGGCTGTGAATACGGCAGCTAAAACGTTCTAAATGTTCAGAGTAAATAATGTATATTAAACTACACTTGCAAAAGACTGCTGTGGTGATCGTAGAGTAAAAGTAAGGGTAAAAATGACCAAGAATTCAAATACAATTCAGGCAATTTAAAAAAAAATTAGACATAAGAATATAAACATGAATAAGTTGTAATGGTATAACATATAAATTTAACCGTTAATATTGAAACGAATTATGTATTTGAAAAATAGACATAATTTAATTATTTTACGCTGTCAAAAAAAACTGTGAATCTCGAACAAGAACTGTTTTTTTTTTTGTTTTTAATTTACGAGAAAAAGAACTGGTCGTATTTATGAGGTTTTATTTTAATTTTGTTCTTTTTTCAGCAATCGAGCTTATATTTGTTTATGTATGGACAGAAAAACTGATTATCTTTATGTTTATGTTGTTGACTGCAGTTATTTATTTCAAAGATCACCATTTTTTAAATGTTAAATGCAAAATCTTAGGGAAAAAATCAGAAAACCACCAACTCATTGAACTCACTCATTTTGCGATGTGCACTGCATATTTGATCGCCAACGAATTTTATTTTATCAGCTAGGACGTATTTTTATTGCCCCTAAATTTATTTTCAACGGAAGTATGTGTTATGTGTTTTAACACCGTGAAAATATTTTTTTACAATTTACAATACAGTACAAAGCGCGAAATGTTAATCAAGCGAAACAAAATGTTCAAATGCTAATAAGTTTCAAAATAAAACGAGGTAAATATACTTCAAATAATATAGGATAAATAGGCCAACCTGCATTTAAATAGGGTTGTCAAATATCGAATGAAACCGATGAATATTTATATTAGGCTAGTACAAACACGTGAAGTGAAAATGAAAGGCGAGAGTGAAAAATATGCAAAACGACTTGATGAACCTAACCAATTTAATTAAATCTGATAGCAGTTAAGAGAATTGACAGTCTGAATATGAAAATTGGGAGATACATAATTACAAAAGGAAGGAAACAGAAAAAAGATGATAATCACTGATGATCGTATTTGAATAATGACAAGACAAGGAGCAAGTAACATTAATTGATGATTTATGAAGCATTACAAAATAAAAGTTACCATTGACTAATTCTTACTAATTTTAAGACATATATGAATGATTATTACAGTATTTTACAAGTCATAACACCTTAACACCTGTCAAAAATAAAATATGTGTTAACTGTTGATCGTCTTGCGATCAGTTATTAATGCTGTGGACAAGAAATATAATGACCTGGAGAACATTGAATTTTATAAATTTATAAAGGAGTAGAGCAATGCGAAATACATGCAACACTATTCCATTCTTGCAATCAAGAGATTTCGACATGAAAATTATGTGTACATGAATATAATGTCGTTTCTATTTTGGTTGAGATGATCAATTTCGTAAAACTTTTCGTATATGCTACAAAAACTTTTAAAAGGTTATGGTGGTTAAAAGGACATCAGGGAGCTTTGCTGGTTTTTATGAAAGTCGATTGTCGATTTAATTATTTTTGGCTGCATACTGCTATACCTTGCCATTAATTATTTTTTGAAGACTGTCAATTATATACAAATTTCTTTAAAACACAAATATATTCACAACGATTTTTTATCCATAGCCAATGTTCATCTACTGCCAAGTATTATTAGGCTACTAAACTATTGTGAATGAGTAGCAGGAGATTTTTAGTGAGGGACGTTTGCAAGCCATTATGCAAAAGCTTGTATTATTTCCGTAAATAAATTGCATAATTAATCACCCTTAACCACGTTTACAGTATGTACGATTGTCCCAATTAGTTAGATTGCTTACCTGCATCGGTGATCCTCCATTATCAACCTTATCAATACCATCCCCTGCACCTCCTCCTCCTAGCAGGGTAGTGATGATCTTCAACCCAACCGAAATCACGTTTGCCCATGGTGACTGACCAAAGGATGACACACCATTATCAATATCATCAGATTTTGTTGGCACGTTTCCGCCACCTCCTCCGCCGCCGTTGAAAATCATTTGCATCAATAGTCCAAGCATGTTGGACCACGAAAAACCGCCTTCCTGTATCTGGTTAGTCTGTATCTCATCGAGGTCGTCGAGTGCCACTTTCTTAATGGCGTTCGGTTTTTCCGCAAACTTTCTCTGCTCTACTGTGTGTAACTGGTGATGTTGATACTGTTGCGGATATGCCCAGGTATATATCACTAGATTACTCAATATTAGCCCCAAAAGAAGCATGTTGGCTCCAACTTTATGATTCATCTTTCTGGGAAATATAACGAAGCATATTGTATTGCAATAGGAAAATGTTAAAATATTATAAAATACGTGTATAACAAAACTGCACAAACCAACAATAAAAAAATACCAAACACAGCACCTTCACTTCCACATGAAGCAGAAAGTAAATACAACGATGACGGACAAAATGCATGATATAATACCCATAAGGGAAACTTTCTCTTTTTGGAGTTCATTCAAACCTAGAAACCAGCGAACATGTTTACTGATTTTTGTTGCTTACTCAATTATATCAAACGACTCATCAACACAAAAAACTTATTCTCGACAGTGAATTACTATTACTTCACGTCATACATTCTCAAACATGTTTTATGTGGTCCACTGTTTACAATAGACATGACCTACATGAATAGACATGGTGCCACAGAAAACTGCTTAACACTCAATTCAATCGATCTATTTGTTTCATTTTGTTGTTTCAAAACTTTTTACAGCCACGAGCGAGCCAATAAAAAAAAATCAAGGCAATCAATTTTAAAAACACTAACATTCATCCAATCGAGTATTTATGTAAGATTAAGTTAACACTATCATCCAGCACCCATCGGTAAGACTGAAGTACTCGGATTTTTATCCGAAAGTTGAAAATAATTTGCCAAATATTTCATTTTCTAATTCATCATTGGCATGCTGTTACTATGTTGCAAAATATTTTAACTATTATACTGAAGTTAAGAATAAAAAAAACACTTCCTGTAATATTTGGATGCTGCTACGGTAATACGAAGAGCTGTTGCATGACGAATGTAGGTACGAACCAAATAGAGATAAAATATCACTGTCAGGTAAAAGAGAAAGTTTCAATAATTTACCACAGCAATTTCCCCAAAAAAAAGGTCAAGATCCACTTCGATGCTAGTTTGTTTCTATGTTCATCACATATTCTATTGAATTTTTATCCAAGTCCAACTAAATATACATAATGACTTCAATAATTATATAAACAAAATAAGTGTACAAAAGTGCTTTACAGAGGCTTTATATATTTTCTACGTGTTCTACGCTTTGCCTTTCTTCGCTTTAAAATCAAGTCCAACAGCTACGTGGGTTAAAAATGGCACACAGCGGAACACCGTTCCATAACCTAAATAAAATATAACTGTAAAAAATTTCTCATTTTCCCATAACTGCTGACCGCTATCCGTCTCCAGAAGCATATTCTTTTCCAATTATCAATTACCACATTTCCATTTTTATCAATTACCACAATAACGGAATCTTTTCATACGTAGGCGGTTGTGGGACTGATTAAGTAAAATATTCTTTGATAATTAGCCATGCTTAATAATGTATGGTTATACATAATAGCTTTTTTTTAATTTAAGCTACATATATATGTTATCACATAGGAAGCAAAACAAAATATACTTTCACACACATCACAGTAAACAGCACTTATATGACAAAAGAATTAAATTACAAAAACGTATTACAATCTGTTTTTTTTCTTCAACTTGGTGCACTAACTAACCGAACAAGTTAATTTTTACCCAGGGTAATGAATTATTTTCTATTTCAAAAAATTGCATTATTCACTAATTTATTTGTAGAATTAATCATAATCTTCACAACCTATTTGGTTGTGTTTCAAATGACTCATAACCGATGCACTATTCAACAAAACAAATAGTTTTGATTTTTTTTTCTCTTTTGTTAACATACGTTTCGAAAACACCTTATGTACAGCTATGGTAACATATCACTAACAGATATATCGCAAACATAAGTAATTAAATGTTCCATCAAGAACAAACCTTAAGTTTATTGAAAATTCGAAAGGTACAACAATGTTTCTTAACACCACAATACAACTCACTGCTATGCACCACTGAGCTCTTTTCTGTACGAACTTCACCGCCCGTCTAAAAGACTCATTGCCTTGAACTTGCCTTTTTATAACATGACCCACTTCTTTGGTTTGCTTTCTTATTTCTTGACGAGTTTACAGTTAGCGAGGCGTTCGACCTCTCATCAGCAGCATCAACGGCAACGTTAATACAACGATCTTCGCGGGATCGAAGAGTGCACATAAAACTGGGCAGAGAAAGCGAGAGCGCGTATAAGAAAAAATGTGTGAGGAAGTTTGAAAAAGAAAACAAACACAGAAGCTTGGTCACACGCATACAAACATAATTTCAATCATATACCTGCACAAGCAACCATATACCAGCAAAGTTGGAATAAGAATAAAACAGACACAGACAGAATAAAACTGTGATGAATCAAATAAAAACAGACAGAAAGCATCAAGCAAAAGTTAACTTATTGTTCTCAATATCTACCAACTAATCCTCCGAACAGACTGACCTGGCAAAATAACTCGACCAACCATGCGTCGGAGATCCCATTCAGTCCAATATACCTTTTAAAAGGATCTCTTTATGACCATTACTGTGAAGATCTTATGAGGAACAAAAAGTATTATTGTTTTACTTTATCTAAAACAAAACTACAACCTATTGTAATGTTTGTTGAATCATTATTTAATTTGCTACCCCCAATATTCATGTCACCAAATTATGTATATAAGGTTGAATAGAACACCATCGCAACGAATGCTTCAAATCAAGTGGTTGTAAGCTTTTCATGTAAAATAGTAAAACAGTAAAATGTTTGTATAAAGAGATGGAATAATTCTACTAGAAAGACCCGAAATAGTAATATTAAAATAGTTTACAAAACCATAACAAATATGTATTAAAGTTAGCAAAAATAATAACAAGCAAAACATTTTTTTCTCGTCTCTACCATAATTCATGTTTCTCATTTTATTTACGAACCGCTGAGTTCCGATAGTAGCACACACGTTACGATTAAGTGAGCATAATAATAGCTAAAGGCGATGTCTGTCTGGTCGTTCAAGATACTGGAAACTACAATTTTATAGTTGCAGAATCATTCATCAGTTATCACTTGTTTGCAGACATTTTGTATATTATATTTTAAAAAATTAGGTAATCACTACATTCGATCCGAAATGACCAATTTTAATAATTAAACAAGTTACATTCAGAATTTAATAGTTGGACGTTTTTTAGTTGGCATGCTTTTTAGTTGAATGCTCGATAGTTGGCTGACATATCATTAAAAAATGCGTTTGTATGGAAAAGCCGATTTTTGAAAAAAAAATCGAAAATCTCATTGCCAAAATAAGCGATTTTTTAAATGGAAAAACGTGCTTACTAAAAAGCGCATATACAATAATTGGCAGGCAATCGAAGTTCAACTAGTGAGTTCAGACTATAGTATGTTATTAGTAATAACATAACAACCATAACATTTCATAGCAACCATAATACAATACATATACCATTCACTTTCATACATGTACCTTATTGTAAAAAATCAGATAAATTGAAGCAATTTGTAGTAATATGTACAATTTCACGTACAAAAAACAAGGCATTCAAAAGTCCTCAAAGCTTCGTAATTCTGAAATCGGTAAAATAAAAATCTACAACACTTAAAAGAACACAACACATTGCAAACTAGGTATCTTCTTTCGATTTTGATTAAGACTCAAAAAGAATTTTTACTGCAATTAATATTTTGACAGAAATTTACATTCTCATGCGGGTATCGTTATTGTTAAGCAATATAGTTCATAACAATTTAAACTAAAAGAACGCTATAATACATGGTTTAACATTAACATTGATGCACGTATACGTTAAAGTGCAGCTGTAATAAGTTTAAATAGTTAACTTGACGCTTATTCTGCCCTACGAACGAAAAATTATAATTGATTGATTCTTCTAGACCAGGGGTTGGCAAAATGCGGCACGCAGCTCAAAGCCGTCCTCAAGTTGAATCCATCCGACTTGCAAAAACATTCCGAGAGAACCGTATTGCTTAAAGTTATTTTTCCTCTTCACAATAATAAACTATAAGAAATAAGAACATGTATCATAAACCTGGACTCGCAGCCTTCAATTTCTCACACAATTTACTTAATAGATTCTTTATTTCTTCAATTTAAGGTATTTCTTCAAAGGTTTACGGGCCCTGTTTTAGACTTTGCGCTGAGCTATGCGTAACGATGCAAAAAAACGAGTAAAAATAGTACCTTCATGTAAGAACAATTCTAACTGTACTTTACTCTTAATAACGGGTAGTAGAATTGCCAATCACAAAGGTTCCCTGCAAACTTTACCTTCTGTGGTTGTCTGGATTGTTTTACTTGGACTATAGTTCGTTGACCGGCTAGCAAGCCTCGGCATTATAGAGCGCCTTTATAAATAGAGCTTAGTTTCTTTTACTCAAATGATGGGACATATTCACTCTTTATAGAACTCATCTTTAAACTATTCCACCATGTGTATACCGAATGCTTGGTTATAGCATAAAGCATGGCCTAAACCAGGTATGTCAAACTTGCGGCCCGCATGTCGAATTGTTTAAAACTTTGCTAACTTAAACAATCTATTATTATAATTTGTCTAAATGTATGCAGTTTTCCAGAAAAGAACAAAAAATTTGTCGCTATATTTTTCGATTATATGGTTCTGGTAGGTCTTGACCAACAACGGTTGTTGTGCCAAGGAAAAAAAAGAACATTTATGTACACATTAATCTAACAAACTTATTCTACGCGTACGCACAGCAACCGAGACCCTTAAGAAACATTAAATCGAATGCAAACCTAGTCGTTTTAGATTTCGATTAAATTTTGTATTATATTTTAGGTAGACTCGATTGCACATTCTACATGGAAAAACATACTTGCTTCAACTGTCTGAAAACTAAAAAGGAAGAAAATTATATACAAACATACACTTGGAAACTACGCAACAACGAGAGATGAATTGTCGCAATCGTATTCACGGTTCAAAACCATTTCCGATCATCGCTACTCCGATTAGGACTAAATCTAACCAATTGCTCCGCTCGGTGCCATCCAGAGCTATTTGGAACCGTTGGAGTCGTCATTTATCGCACGGAGCGCGCCGCGGCTAGTCTACAGCCAGAACTGGCTCCGATCGTTTCCACCGATTTTGACGATGTCAACGCTTCCTAGTGCCGAGTAGAGACTGCATTCGGGTCTGTATTTTTCCGAGCGGTTCTGTACGACTCCGACCTTAGAATGTTACATATTTGATGCCGATTGGAGTCAGCAGTTGGCAGATCATGCGTTGATGAAATATTTGAATCGAGACGCAAGAAACCATCGTCAATATAGCATACACTTGTGCATAATGACGAAATCATACCACTATAAATATCCAATAACCAATATATACGACCCATTGAAAGCGTTTGTAGCCATGTTGAAATTCAAAAATCTGAACCAAGATGAAAGGATAACATTTAAGATAAAAGGATTTTGATTAAAGATTAAAATCATCGAAATGTAGAAGTCTTCCACTACAAAGCTTCCTAATAGGTTGTTCTCATAACAATAAAAGTTTCTGTTATAAGAAATGGTTAATATACCACCGTAAGTCCACTTGATCCTTGAGTGTAATCGAAAACTAATGTTCAAACACGATAAAATACGATTTATCTTCCAACTTAGTGAAAAAGTGTGTTCGACATACAGTCTTTCCTCGAGTTACGCGAATAATGCGTTCCAGAAACATTCGCGTAACTCGGATTTTCGCGCAAGTTGAATATCACGTTTTATAGCCAAAATATACTTGATTAATAAAGAGATTTTATTGAATTTAGTTCATTTATGTAATTTATTACGTATTTGATGCAATTGGTGAAGAAAAATGTGTTATTTCTGTTTTTTAGTTTTTTAGTTGAAAAAAAAATGCAAATAACACATGTCAATTGATAAAAAAAAATTGTACTGATTTTACACCTAAACTGTCAAAAAAAATCCCGTAACTCGTTTTCGCGTAACTCAAGGAAAGACTGTACGCAAATACAGTAGAACGTCGATTATCCGGGGGCGAATTAACCGTCGGGCGGCTTAACCGTGCGCATAAATGTGACAGCTGCTCAAACATGCGGCGAAAATTTGCAGCGATAGTCAAGTAAGCAACAATTTTTTTGGGCAGCTCTGTAGCGTCTAGTGGTATTTTCGGAATTAATTTTTGTTCATGAAAAGTTGCTAAACCTCTAGTTATTGATTAACATTATATTCTACTAACGATTAATCGATAAATCCAATGTGAATTAATCATAAAACTAGTAAATTTTATAAATTTTATATGAATTTGATATTTCTTGGCCGATTATCCGTGCAAATCGATAAACCGGCAACCGTCCGGTCCCGAGCTGCCCGGATAATCGACGTTCTACTGTATTCTATTCAGAAAATATTCAATTCTGTTAAAGATTCAACCATGCAAAGTGACAATTTCGCAATGATTTAATTTCGCTAAGAATTACAGTGACTTCAAAAGATTTAATTCCATAAAGAGTAGCAAACGAGTAACAAGATTCAATTCGGTAAGGAGTGGCAAAGGAGTGGCAAGATTTAATTCCTGGAGAGAGTCGATTCTTATTGAGTGTTGGGATGAATTTTCGCTAACCGCCTTTGAAACGGTTCTGAAACTATATTTCAAACATATTATAACACGATCACATTTGATGTCACCTTTTCACTTACTTTTCTCGTCCCTTCACTAATCTGAGTTTTAACGCTTACTTAATATTAATTAATTAATATCCGTGTTACGCTTATGGCTTTGTATTTGCTCCTTACTCCTCGCTGGTTGGATTGCTTCTCCCGTTTCGCTGCGATTCTCTTGACGTTCGCCCTGTATGACTTTCGTCTCGTCAGGGTGTTCAAACGCCAAGGGTGTCGAACGGTTTCGTCGCAACATACCCCCTCCCGTGAACTCTCCCTACTGGTGCGAAGGAGCTTTTATTGATTGGGTTCACCTACTGCAAGACGTCCAAAACAGCAAGCCTGCTCGCTGATCGTCGTTGTAGACCGTTCGACGTGCGCACTAAAGCCTCTCTAACTCTCCCATCTTTCGCTGGTGTGACCTTTTCTATTTTCCCCCTGGTCCATTGGTCTTTTGGTGTAGTTCCTATTATGATCACAAGATCTCCTATCTTCAAGTCTTCGACTTCTTTGAACCATTTACTTCTTCTTGTAATGACCGGGAGATATTCTTTAAGCCACCTTTGCCAAAACTGTTCGGTAATATACCTCGCTAGTTTCCAACTTCTCCTGAGTGTTGCTTTCTGCTCTACTTCGGGTGAAAGTATTTGTTTTGTTCCGTTTGAGTTGCCTAACAGGAAGTGATTTGGTGTTAACGCCTCTTCGTCGGCTGATTCAAGCGGAATATACGTCAAGGGTCTTGCGTTTATCATTGCTTCAGCTTCTAACAATATTGTTTCTAACGTTTCATCATCTGGCTTCCGCGGTGTGTCTATTACTGTACTGATTGCCGTTTTGACTGACCTAACTAGTCTTTCCCAAGCGCCACCCATGTGTGGTGTTGCAGGTGGTATAAATTTCCAGTTAGTTATTTGGCTTATAAATGTAACTGCAAGTGCGCTACTGATCTCTTCTTTAATTTCATTGCTAGTTCCTTGAAAGCAAGTCGCGTTGTCAGACCAAAACTCTATGGGCGTGCTTCTTCTAGCAATGAATCGCTTTACTGCCATAATACAAGATTCTGTGCTCAGAGAATAAACTACTTCTAAGTGCACGGCCCTCACTGTTAAGCACGTGAAGAGTGCTATCCAACGTTTTGCATTAGCTCGACCTACACGCACTAGTACTGGACCGAGATAATCCACTCCGGTGTAGGTAAACGGCTTGGTGAAGGCTGCCAGGCGCATTTTTGGGAGGGAAGCCATCGGTGGCGGCTTCGGATACCTTCTCATCACTCGACAGTACGGGCATGCATCGGCCACCTTCTTTACTAATGCTCGTAGATTGGGGATGTCAAAGCATTGGCGTATTTCGTTCACTACTGTCTCTCTGTTTGCATGTCGATACTGGTAGTGGTACCAACCTACAATAAGGAACGTAAGGTGATTATTTTTGGGAAGTAAAACTGGGTACTTAGCTGCAAAGGTAGCGTAGATTGATGCACCGATCCGTCCTCTCATCCTTAGTACACCTTCTTCGTCCATGAAGGGCCACTTTTTATAGATAGGACTGGATTTGCGGACATTCCCGTGCCGTTCGTCCGGGCCTCCAAGTGTCTTGCTCAGTTTCGTCACCTCTTCTGGGAAGGCTTCGTGTTGCGCAAACTTCCATAGCGCCAATTCTGCTTTACGCAGCTCGTTCTGCTTGAGTATTCCAACCTCCAAAGGTGTATCGGACACTTTGCGCCGCAAATTTTCTATGTACCGAATAGCGTAAGCAACAGATCTAAGAAGTTTCCTCCAGTAGTTGAACCGCGCTAGATCGATTGGTGGGTTCACTGGTCGAATATGTAGATGTGTCGCTCGTACTTCTTCATCGGTATCGGAGACTGATTGTTTTGCCGGCCATCGTGCCTCAGATTCGTGTAGGAAGGAGGGGCCACGTAACCACGGATTGTCCATCGTCAACTCGGACCCGTTATTCCACTTAGTCGCTAAGTCGGCCACATTTTGTTTCGAGGGCACCCACCTCCAGTCTCGTGGTTCGGTTGATGTTAGAATTTCCCCCAGCCGTACCGAAACGAACTGTTGATACCGTCGAGGATTTGCTGATTGTATCCACGCCAAGCACACGCTCGCATCAGTCCAAAGTATATGGCGTTTTATAGGGAAGGAATGATTATCTCTTATAACGTTTAACATTCGAACTCCTAGGACTGCCGCCTTCAGCTCGAGCCTTGGGATAGAGATGGTTTTTATAGGGGCTACTTTAGTTTTTCCACCTATCAGCCCAACATGAATCATTCCATCAATCTCTATCCGAAAATACGCAACGGAACAGTACGCGGTTTCACTTGCGTCTACAAACACATGCAGTTGCAGATCATGAAGGTTTTCGGGGTATGGAGAACGAAAATAGCATCTCGGTATGCGTAATTTTTCTAAGTGTGGTAGTAGTTTTATCCACTCCCCCCATCGTTGACACAAGTCGGTTGGTATTTGGTCATCCCATTCAATACCCTTTACCCACATATCCTGAATAAGAGTTTTTCCATGTACGAGGAAAAACGATATTAGTCCCATGGGATCAAACAGACTCATTACCACCCTCAGAACCTCTCGTTTTGTGGGAATGTGATGTTCGCGGAGAATATGTCGTATATCTTCGTTTGAGGAGAAGGAGAATGTGAAGACATCTTCTTTTATCTTCCATTTCATTCCTAGGACCGATCCGGTGTTTTCTCCTCTTTCCAACATCAGATCTTTAGAGGTCTCTTCGGCGGGGTCTCCAATACTGTTCAGCACTTCTGCGGAGTTAGATAGGAATCGCCGAAGCATAAATCCTCCCTTCGAATGTACGTGCTTTACTTCTTTCATTACCTCTATAGCTTCTGCTACCGTGGTGAAACTCTGCAGATAATCATCTACGTAGTGGTTATCAATTATCGCCTTTGCAGCTCGGGGAAACTTTTCTATGTATTCTTGTGCGTTCAAATTTTTTACGTATTGTGCCGAGGCAGGCGAACACGTTGAACCGAATGTCGCTACATCCATAACGTATACTTGC
Organism: Anopheles merus; assembly: GCF_017562075.2. Lineage (NCBI taxonomy): Eukaryota > Metazoa > Arthropoda > Insecta > Diptera > Culicidae > Anopheles > Anopheles merus. The sequence continues at coordinate 263,677 of NW_024427600.1, read as the reverse complement.
ATATGGTCTGACGGTCTGTTTCGGGGTGTCGAATTTTTATTTGATGGAACATTTCCATTATGTCGCCTGATACCGCTATGGGAAACTGTCTAAATTGGCTTAGTACTTGTGGCAGCGGGGTCAATAGGTCTGGACCTTTCAGCATTTTTGAGTTAAACGATACTCCTGAGACCTTGGCTGCTGCATCCCATATCAGTCTAATCTTACCCGGCTTCTTCGGGTTCTGTACAATTCCCAACGGTAAGTACCATACTTTTCCTACCTCCACTGCGGAGAGTTCTGTAAGACTGGCTTTGTGTGCGTAGCCTTTTGTTTCGTACTCACTAATAGTCTGTCGTACTTTTTCTTCTAATGCTGGATTTTGAACGAATCTTCTTTCTAACGCTTCCATTCGTCTAACGGCCATAGGATAACTGTCGGGAAAGTTTGGGCAATCGGTGTTCCATAATAAGCCTGTTTCGAAGCAGTTACCTGAATCTACTCGTTTTGTGGTTTCTCTCAACAAGAGGTTTGAACGCTTTTCTTCTTCTGAGTCCAAAATTCCACTTGCCGTTTTCGTGCCATAGTCCTCTATCGTAAAGTAGTCTCGCAGTTGATCGTTTACTTCTCTGGGACTCTTGGGACTCTTCCTCCATAGATCGACCAACCTAGTCGACACATGGCAGCAATGGGATCGGACGGTTGTCCTTCACGGAGCTTGATCGGTACCCCGACTCGAATGTTGTCCAACCCGATCAGGAGCTGTGGCTGCACGTGTGTGTAGCTCTGTATCGGCAGCCCTCTAAGGTGTATATGTCTTTGTTGCAGTGCTTCGTAATTTAGTGTCTGTGTTGGGAGCATTAGCCGGCCGACCGTTCTGACGTTCTCTAATCTGTACCTCGTGTTTCTATCTTTTCCGGAAATATGAAGGTTTATTACTTCGGAGTTGGGCTCTTTCCTCGTTACATGTCCTGTCCATTGCAGCGTTATTGGTGTTTTTTGACCGTGTACACCCAACTCTGTTGCTATTGATTCGTCGATTAGTGAGTATGTCGATCCTTCATCTACGAAAGCGTATATTGTTAGAGAGTTGTTGTTATGGTACAGGGTAACGGGTAGGATTCGGAATAAAGGACTAATAGAATTTACCTCATTTGCATGTGTTGCGCACGCACTTACGGCATCTTCGGTTGTCGACGGGGAATGTAACAGCTTGTGGTGGCGTAAGCGGCATCCATCCACCCCACAGCCATGCCATGACTTGCAAGGCCATTTGCCGTGGTTGTTGAGGCGTAGAACATGCCTGGGGATGGGGATTTCGTGTTCACAAATTTTCAGCGATCACTCACATCTGCAGCTTTAAATTGCTCACACTCGTAGACACGATGCCCCTCACGCTGACATACCGCACAGGTTTTCTTATGTGGCGTACTAGATGGTCGAGATAGAGATGCTGCTCTCTCATTTCTCTGCGACGCTTCGAAATTTGTTGCAGCATGCGTATTCAAGACGGCCGTATTTTTTCTTCTAGTTTCTCCTATTCTGCTTATCTCTCTCAGATCGTTTGTCACCGCACAAGCGCGCCTTGCCAGGTTGTTTACATAGGTACTAAACCCTTCCAACCCGTCCGCTGCTTTCTCTTCCTGAAATGCAGCCCAGTTCAGCCTCATCTCCCCGCTCAGCTTCTCTTCCAACTCTTCTAACAGCATTGGATTGTTCAGGTGCGCGTTCAGTTTAGCTGCCTTCATCTGGTTTGTTAGTGCTTTCACTGCTAATCCGAACTCTATAACGGTTCTCATTTTATCCGGTCTCGGGGGTGGCAAGTTACGAATTTTGTTTAAAAGTGAACGAATCAGCAGGCTCGGTTTTCCGTAAACCATCTTTAACGATTCTATCACATCTGGTACGTTCTCTTTTATCGTCAGTTGGCCCTTCACCAGTTCAAGCGCATTGCCCTTGAGACATCTTTGCAATCGTATTAGATTCTCAGCACTACTAAATCCACACGTTTTGGCCGCCTCCTCGAAAGTACTAAGAAACAGCGGCCACTCTTACGGATCACCACTAAATATCGACACTTCTTTGCCAAGGACGTGACGCGCAGCGATTTGCCTTCCAGACAAGCCTTCTTTCCCTTCCCTTTCACTTTCTTCGCTCGCTTGTCCCTCGACACTTGACGTCGCTAGAGGTTTTATATTAGATACTCCGGGGTTGGAGAGAGTGTCTTCACGAGGTGATATTTCTTCATCAGTCGATCCTTGGCCAGTTTTTAGCCAGCACACTATTTTCTCGCTATAACTGACCTCTGAGCCCGCTCGGCTGGCTTGAGATAGTTCTCTCATGATTTCGCGCTTTCTCTCCAGGGACTCACCACGTATACTCTGTTCTTGAGCCTTCATCTCAGCTTCGGCTTTGAGTGATTTCTCCCGAAGAATACCCAAATAGCCAGCTCGTACTTTATAGCTGATTTAGGGCTGTTTTACGAAAAATCGTTCCGATGTCGTACTTTGTGGCTGATTAAGAGACAGATGGTACTTTGCGGAACTATGGAGCTTTTTAACAGGCACATGGTACTTGTTGGAACTTTGCGGCTGATTAGCACTATGTGTAGGGTTCATGGTGGAACTTGAAGGCTTGTTAAGAAAGCGTACCGAACTTGGTGGAACTCTATAGCTTTTTAATGCATGACATCGGTACAAGGTTCCTCTTGTCAAAGTGTCAAACACGGACGCCGGCAATAATCTCATTGCTGCTGCACAAGTTAGATTCGTTAATTGAAGAATGAATATTGAGTGAAGTGATTGTGAATTATCAGTAAATTGTGTAAAATTTTGTATAATTCATCAATACAAAGGATTTAAAAATATACACGTGTATTTAAACGAAACAAATCTTGTTGTTTATTTCATCGATGACGCTTGCTTGAAAGTAAAACACAAAGAAAAATAATCCCTGGCATCGTGGCATAAGGAAGCTGCTTAGGCGCTGTTTGAAAGACCCACATAGAACTTTGATGCTGTTTATCTACTGCAAAAGGCGAATTAGAGCAGCGATCTTTAGCGTGCCAAAATGAGCTGCTTAAGCAATTCTGGCTATTTGGGTACTCTCCTCTTCGGCAAGCTTTTTCTTCTCTTCTAACCGACGTATCAGCTCTGCGTTCTCACGACATGCGATCTCTCGCTTTTCTGCGATCTCCCTCTCTCGCATCCGTTGTTCCTCTTCCACTAGCTTAAGCCACTCTCTTCCACGTTTAGTGAGAGGATAGTTGATGTAACACTTCCTGGTGCAATCTTCTCGCTTCGATTAGTGGAGGCCGTTGACCCCTTCCTCGATCGCGTAGCGGGTTTCAAGCTGGCTGTGTCCCGATCGTCACGGAATTTGGCAGCCGTGGACTCCTGCTTCATTCTGCACGCGGAGCATACATACCTTGATGCTGGATCTTTGACGGTAACGGTCAGTCCCGCACACGTAGCATGTTCCCATTTTGCGCACAAGCAGCACTTCTCCATCGTGGCTTTCTCATCCTGTGGTTGGCTACACAGCTGGCACTTCGGTGTAGTGTCCATCCTTCTATCTCTTTCTCTTACGTGAGAGAAAATTTCAGAATTTGTTGGGATGAATTTTCGCTAACCGCCTTTGAAACGGTTCTGAAACTATATTTCAAACATATTATAACACGATCACATTTGATTTCACCTTTTCACTTATTTTTCTCGTCCCTTCACTAATCTGAGTTTTAACGCTTACTTAATATTAATTAATTAATATCCGTGTTACGCTTATGGCTTTGTATTTGCTCCTTACTCCTCGCTGGTTGGATTGCTTCTCCCGTTTCGCTGCGATTCTCTTGACGTTCGCCCTGTATGACTTTCGTCTCGTCAGGGGTGTTCAAACGCCAAGGGTGTCGAACGGTTTCGTCGCAACATTGGGATTAACACAGGAGTCGAACAGGAGGAAGCAGTAAAGGAATGAAATGGAAGAACACCGGCGGAGAAAACAATAAAATTAAAAAGATTTTCTCTAGTAACAAATCTTTTGAGCTCCTTTTTCAAAAATAGGAATACAGTATGAAACGAAAAAAGAGATGTACTTGTTTTTGTGGATAATCTCTTTTCTTCTCTATATATAAAAAAATCTCGTGTCACGGCGTTTGTTCACAGCAACCTCCAAAGCGGCTGGATAATTTTAAATGACACACCTTGCATACACCTTGTTATATCTGAGCTACACTTCTGGCAGCACTGGAGCTGTCATACGCTATTCCCCATACACACCGTGGTATGAACAACTACCTTCTATACACACCGTGGTATGAATAGCTAGATTCTATATACACTGCGATCGCTTCCGCTACCGTTCTACGACACTTGAAGAAGAGAAGCCGAACTACAAGCACTACAGGACTACAAATATATTTAGACAGAGATAAAACAGTTCGGTTGTACAATTGATTTAATTACGGTTCCGCCCCATCTACAACAATTTGGCGACGAGAAGTACGAAGCTACGTGAATGTGCTAGGCGCAATACACATACAAACAAGTTGCTGCATCGTGAATTTGGCTGTCTACTGCGTAATTTTACATTACAATGGCGCTTCCTAACCCGGTTGTCGACGATCCGGCAGTCGCCGGTCCCGCTTTGCCTGCTGTGAATGGTGCTGCGGTACCAGTTACATTGTATTTCGAGCCATTCAATCCTGCTTCATCTAAATTTGACCGATGGTTAAATCGACTACAAATTTCATTCCGGATTTACCACGTGCGTGAAGCCGATAAACGCGATTTTCTGCCACACTACATGGGCGGCCCTACATACGATGTGCTGTGCAATAAGCTGAAAAATGCTGAGCCACATACGAAAACGTACGACGAGATTGTAGCTCTACTGAAGGAACATTACAGTCCTACTCCTTTGGAAATACTGGAGAATTTCAAGTTCGCGAGCCGTAAACAGCTAGAGCAAGAAACTCTAAGCGATTACCTGATGCATTTGGAGAAGCTCGCCTAAACATGCAATTTCGGGGACTACATGGACAAGACCCTCCGGAACCAGTTCGTTTTTGGCATCCAGAACCGTGTGATACAGTCTCGATTGCTGGAAGTGCGCGACTTAACCTTGACAAAGGCAAAGGAGATCGCATTCGGAATGGAAATGTCTCATCGTGGAACCGATGAAATGCACAACTCACGTCAAAAAAGTGAGGTTCAGTACATCGAGCATGGAGCAAACAAAACTAAAAAAAGTTTCCAGTCATCGAGCCAAGCCAGTTCCAGTCAAAGTTCCGGTCGCCTGTCGAACAAGCAGAATGGTGGAAATAAACGATGTTATCGTTGCGGGGATCCTGACCACTACGCAGACAAATGCAAACATAAAGCTACGATCTGCAAATACTGCAAGAAAGCGGGGCACTTTGAGAGGATGTGTCTCACCAAGACCAACGAGAAGGGGACGGATGACGCACATCACCTGGAGGAGCAGCCGTGTGTTATGAAGGATGTGTTACACCTGAACGCCATCCAAGGTATTGCTGGTAAGTTTTTGTTGAGCCTGTGGATAAATCAAAAACAGCTAACGTTCGAGGTCGACACTGGTTCACCCGTATCCTTAATCAACCTACAAGACAAACGAAAATACTTTAACAATTTTGACATTTTCCCTACTAACATTCGACTCGTGAGTTACTGCGATAATGACATTGGTGTGCTTGGGAAAATAACGGTAAAAGTAGTTGCAAATGGTGAGGAATTCACATTGCCTCTACATGTCGCAGAATCTAGTAGACATCCGTTGTTAGGGCGTGATTGGCTACTTGCTTTGAATTTAGATTTCAATCGTGTATTCCAACCAGGTACACATTCAGTTTCCTACTGTAGTGGCAAAAATCAGTCTACCACTAATGCATTGAATAACTTACTTACAAAATTTTCACGTGTCTTTGATGAACTTGTAGGTAAAATTGAAGGAATACAAGCTACACTTACTGTTAGGAAAAATACAAAACCGGTATACATAAAAGCTAGGCCAGTGGCTTTTGCAGTGCGCAGCACGGTTGATAAGGATATTGATTATTTCGTGAAAGAAGGCATATGGGAAAAAGTGGACCACTCAGAGTGGGCTACACCTGTTGTTGCTGTTAGGAAAGCTGGAGGCAAAGTGCGGTTGTGCGGCGATTACAAAATTACTCTTAACCCAAACCTACTGGTGGATGAACATCCTCTTCCGACGGTCGAAGAACTTTTTGCTACTGTTGCGGGAGGGGAGACATTCTCAAAATTGGACCTTTCGCAAGCTTACTTACAACTCGAAGTTCGACCCGAGGATAGGGACTTACTTACATTGAGCACTCATAGAGGCTTGTTTCGTCCCACTCGACTCATGTATGGAGTTGCTTCCGCACCTGCAAACTTTCAACGTCTGATGGAGGAAATTTTGCAGGGCATACCTGGCGTTACTGTCTTCATTGATGACATTCGCGTTACTGGTCCTGATACAAAAATGCATTTACTTAGACTTGAGGAAGTACTTAACAGATTAGATAAATATGGATTACGTGTCAATAGAGAAAAGTGTGACTTTTTCTCTGATCGAATTGAGTACTGCGGGTACATGGTGGACAAGCAAGGAATCCACAAACTTCGCGAAAAGATTGATGCAATACAAAACATGCCTATTCCTAAAAATAAGGAGCAAGTACGGTCTTTGGTTGGACTCATTAACTACTATGGTAGATTTTTCCCTAACCTCAGTACTATTTTGTACCCACTGAATAACTTTCTTAAAGATGACGTTCCATTTGTGTGGAGTGCTGATTGTGATAAATCGTTTACATTGGTAAAAAGGGAGATGCAATCCGATAGGTTTTTAGTACATTATGACCCGTCACTTCCGGTAATTTTAGCTACTGACGCGTCCCCATACGGGGTTGGGGCAGTTCTTAGTCATCAGTATCCTGATGGAACTGAACGGCCATTACAGTACGCATCTCAGACCCTTACTCGAACGCAACAAAAATATTCTCAGATAGATAAGGAAGCCTACTCGATCATTTTTGGTGTTCGCAAGTTTCATCAATACCTTTACGGTCGCAAATTTATTCTGGTAACAGACAATAAACCTATCAGCCAAATCTTTTCGGAATCTAAAGGACTTCCTACTATGTCCGCAATGCGCATGCAGCATTACGCGGCATTCCTACAGGCGTTCGATTATAAGATTCGACATCGCCGTTCGTCGGAACATTTCAATGCCGATGCTATGTCTCGCCTACCGGTTTCAACTACTGACCCTGAATCGGAAATTGAAGAACCGGAGGTAGTCGAGGTAAATGCAATACAAACACTCCCACTGACTGTAGATGAATTGAGTGCAGCTACCCTAGCGGATGTGAATGTTCGCGAATTGCTACGTGCCCTAAGAACTGGAAACTCAGTTGAAGGGAAACATAGATTTGGTGTGAATCAGGAAGAATTCAACTTACATAAAGATTGCTTGATGCGTGGTAGCCGAGTATACATACCACCTGCATTGCGAAGAAAGGTGCTTGAAGAACTCCATTCAACACATTTCGGTATAACACGAATCAAATCACTTGCTCGGAGTTATTGTTGGTGGGAAGGCATAGACAGAGACATCGAAAACCTGGTCAACGATTGTGCTTCCTGTCAGGCTGCAAAGGCTAATCCTCCCAAAGTCACTTTTCATTGTTGGGAAACACCTACGGAACCGTTTCAGCGTGTTCATGCGGACTATGCTGGCCCATTCATGGGACTTTACTACCTCATATTGATTGACGCATACTCGAAGTGGCCTATGGTCTACGTTGTGAAAAACATGACTACGGAAACGACAATTCGTTTGTGCCGGGAGTTTTTCAGTACTTATTCTGTCTTTGTGAGTGACAACGGTCCTCAATTTACCTCTACTGAATTTTCAAGATTTCTTAAACTAAACGGAATTACTCATAAACTTAGTGCTCCGTACCATCCAGCCACTAATGGACAGGCTGAAAGATTTATACAAACAATGAAATCTAAACTAAAGTCGCTACAATGTGATCGAGGGGAAGTTCACAGTGAAATTTGCAATATACTGCTCTCATACCGTAAAATGATTCACCCAGCCACCGGATTTTCACCTTCAAAATTAGTGTTCGGTCGTCAGATCCGTTCAAGGCTGGATCTCATGATACCATCAAACGATCCAAACTCAAATGAAGTTCAGTCTAAAATACGTGCATTGACTACTGGATCAAAAGTTGCAGCTCGAGAATACGTTCACCGAAACAAGTGGGAGTTTGGGACAATTAAAGAACGTCTAGGTAAACTCCACTATTTAGTGAAACTTAATGACGGGCGGACCTGGAAAAGGCATATCGATCAACTACGTAGTGTTGGTGCAGGGCTATCGGAATCTACTAAGGAAGAAATTTCTTTGCGCCGTGAAGAGATTGGTGGTGAAAATTTCTACGACAACACTATCGCAGTCACTCCAGACATTACTACAAATACATACAACTACGATAACACTTATACATCCACTGACATGTCCCTCCCTGCTATTCCGACTACTCCTAATCCTGAAACGGGTATCCAACTACCGATTTCTAACGAAACAGCTGCAATTGATCAACCCACAGGGTCAGCGCACTTGCCGGTGGACCAAAGGTTGCGCCGTTCTCTGCGGACCATCAAGCCTCCGCAAAGGCTCAACCTATAACAACGAATTCTATTTTGCGCGGAAGAGCTGTTATATCTGAGCTACACTTCTGGCAGCACTGGAGCTGTCATACGCTATTCCCCATACACACCGTGGTATGAACAACTACCTTCTATACACACCGTGGTATGAATAGCTAGATTCTATATACACTGCGATCGCTTCCGCTACCGTTCTACGACACTTGAAGAAGACAAGCCGAACTACAAGCACTACAGGACTACAAATATATTTAGACAGAGATAAAACAGTTCGGTTGTACAATTGATTTAATTACGGTTCCGCCTCATCTACAACACACCTTATAGTGGTATGAGAATGAAAACGTACAACATGTTCAGATGTTACACTAAACTTAATTATATTGCAACTTTTATCATCGGTTCAAGCCCCAAATAGACCGTGCCGCCCTTCGAAGGACTGACTATCCTGCTATGAGGGAGGGGGGTGGTAATCCATAAGTCACTGAAAGCCAACCCAAGCGCCACAGATTAAGCTTAAACGACTGGAAAATTGAATATCCATAGAAAAAAAATGAAAGCTCCACAGCTTCATTGGTTTGATAAATAGATGGCGTATTACAACTCATCATTATATTGCCATCCTTTTCTTGCAATGTGTTTCGACAAGTTGCATTTTATTATGACCTATATAGCCTTCTAACTTTCTGAGCAAAAATCTATGTAAATGGTCGTGTGGTTAGATACGTGGGTATCAACACCAATGACCATTGCTCAAATCTCACTTGCTTCAGTGCTGGTGGTTTCCGTTGGAGTTTAGTATTTAAACAATCGTATCGCCGTTCTAGTTCTAGCGATGCATAACTTCAATGCGAAACCATACAACAGTACAGAGGAAATGAGAAAGCTCTCCTCCAAGCGATGAAGCTTAACTGGTTGGGGTATCCCACCAACAGATAGCGCCACCAGCTTTTTTGCTATTTTTAGAATGCATGAGTCGTTTGGCGTCTGCTAAACGAAGTCTTTCTGTATTCCGTTTAGGTAGAGAACTTGAGTCGTTTAGAAGCCGTTTAGTGGTCGTTTAGTGGATTTGTGGCACTTGGGAAGCCCACAAGTGGTACAGGTAGGTCTTGACCGACAACAGTTGTTGTGCCAAAAGAAGAAGAGGCTGTACATTTTGATTTGAAAACTTTTATCCGTGGGCAGAATAGGGTAACTGTACCAGTTTTCAGCAGTGTACCTAGTTTTGACAGGGTAGCTAAAAACGTGAAATTCTGCACAAATGTGGTAAAAAATGTCACAAAATTCAATTTTGTAGTGAAAGTATACTCATTTGTTATTCATGTACAAAGTTTCACACCATTTCCTTGCTTATTTCGAAAATATCAACTAAATTGCGCAGAGCTCATCATTTTTCGGCAATAGCCAATAGTTTGGTAGGTTTTGAGATTAAGAAAACCAGAACAATAAAACAATGAAAGTGTGGTTTATATTAAAGATTTTATGCTTGTATAATTTTTTTCTAACTTGTTTGAAATTTTAAAATCACGTTAAACAAGTTATTTTTCACTTTAAACTCTGCCGAAAACAGGTACACAGTAAATGTTGATTTTTGACAGATCAATGTTGTGGACTCCTCCCGAAACTCGTAACAATAACACACCTTGGATTTGGCTAAATATTCCTTTTAAACTTGATCAGAACACTAAAATGCGTATCTTCTTCTTCTTCTTTGGCACAACAACCAGTGTCGATCAAGGCCTACCTGTACCCACTACTGAAGTGTGCTTGGCTTTCAGTGACTTATTATTGTTACCATAGCAGGATAGTCAGTCCTACGTATGGGGGCACGGCAGTGGCGGATCTAACGGTAGGCGGCCTAGGCGGTCGCCTGGGGCCCCGCCGATTTAAGGGGCCCTGTAAAACTTCGAGGCGTTTACAAAACCTTTTTTGGCTCGATCAGACGATAGATCGAGTCCGTTGCCAACGCGCTGGCAGTACCACCTTTTAAAGACGAGGAAAAAAAGAACTTCCGACACTGACACACAGATCTTTTCTCTTTTAGATCTAAATAGCAAGTGTTTATTCAGAATCAAAATGAATTCTTATATACTATTCTTCTATTGTGGAAAGGTTATTTTATCTTCCTTTTACGCATATGTTCGTGTCGCTAGCCTTTTCCCTTTTCGCCACGCCTACGCTTTCTTCTGAGAGGTTTTCTGGTTCTGTTTTATGTCAAGCGTTATCCTGAAGGAAATGTGATCCCTTTTTTATTGCTTTCTCTGGTGAGAAAAAATTGTTGCATTGATTGCAGGCGTTTTGTGGTTTTCCCTTTTTGGTGTGACTGTACCTAACACTTGAATTCTGTGGTGCATGTTCCGGATGTATTGCATCATTGACAAATACTTGAACTCATTGATTTCGAATTCATGATCTGGTTAATGTTATTAACGCATCTACGTTTGAGTGATTTAGGTTTAACAATTTTATGGCCGTGAGAAAAATGGATGTAGAATTTTTCTACGCTTCTAAGGTATTGGTGTAGCTTGACACACATGCATGCTGTAATCCTAAGTTAACCGTTATAGGTTCGAAATGAATTGAAGTAATGGACTGCGAAAAAATGCAAGTCAAAAACCAGATGGCCCTACTTGAAGGGTTTAGGATAACATTATGTTTGTCTCCTTGATGGTACGTCTGTTCTCGAATACTTTTAAACTATCGTATTTTATTCTATTTTATGGTTAGAAGGAAATATAAAAAATCTGGATTGTCGCGTTCTCAACAGGCCCCGTAGATCGCCATTCTACAGTATGCCGTATGGACAGAGTACTAGCGACAAGGCCCCCCGGAAGATTGGCCGTTGAGGCCCCAAGGCTGGCGAATCATTTGCACCCAACCTCCCCCCCCCCCCCCCCGGTGGCATTTCAGGTTTACTGTTCAATTTCCCAACAGCAAGTTTAGCCCGGATATGCGTTATCGCCCGGATATGCGAATAACACGGATATTGAGTCAAATGATATATTTTATCACCAATTCCTGATTACGTTTTGAGAAAAAAAAATTACTTTTTGATAAAAATAACCTAGTTTTTATTAACTTCATGTTTTTCCAACGAGTTTATTTGCCCTACCAGCATTAAACGGCTTTGAAGGCATTCAGAAGGCATTTAAGGGCTTAGTCGTCTTAGAAGGCGAATAAAGATTTCAACCGAAACTTTCACGGCTGAAACGGGATCTCTTCGAAATCTTTCAACTTTTTGATCCAACGAGAACAGATAACTTGCCGCCATCTTAGCTTGTTTATATACTGGTTTTGCACCCTCACTAATGTAACTGCCAACTAGAGTAGTGACAACGCTTTTGATTCCGAACCGAAAAAGCGTGTGTTCAAATCCTAATTTTTATTATCTTTTTTCTTTGTTTATTTCTTTTAAAATTTATATTTTCTTGCTTTAATTAAAACAAACAAAATTTATGTGAAGCAAAGTAAAATAATATTTAAAAATAATAATAGTTTCACTATGTTCATCTTTCATTATCAGGATGGGTGAAATATGTATCACATTTCTCCTTTTATTAGAGTTATCGAAATTTGTTTCATATATTAACAGCTTAACGGGTTGGTCTTTAACAACCGAATAATGCAGATCATCTTTAATAAAGTGAAATATCTCAGAGCTCAACGCAAGAGAACATAACACGTTAATCGTGTTATCGAATCTCACGCTCATATCTGGGAACACTACAACAATGCAGTGCTGAAGACGCTTGTAAGGTTTTTTTTTTTTGACAGTTGCAATTTCAAATTCAAATTAACCTTTAAGTTGGCAACCGGATACCCGGGTATTTTTTTCAACTTCGAACTGCAATAACTTTTGATTCATTGCTTTTATTGACCTGAAATTTTCCGTAGCCTCCCAACTTTTAATTTATGATGTTTTGGTGCATAAGTTGTAATTTTAAACAGCCTGTAACTATTTTATTTTGATTTTTTTTCAACTTTACCACGTAAGTTGGCAACCAGCATACCCCCCAAGTGCCACAAATCCACTAAACGACCACTAAACGGCTTCTAAACGACTCAAGTTCTCTACCTAAACGGAATATAGAAAGACTTCGTTTAGCAGACGCCAAACGATTCATGCATTCTAAAAATAGCAAAAAAGCTGGTGGCGCTATCTGTTGGTGGGATACCCCAACCAGTTGAGCTTCATCGCTTGGAGGAGAGCTTTCTCATTTCCTCTGTACTGTTGTATGGTTTCGCATTGAAGTTATGCATCGCTAGAACTAGAACGGCGATACGATTGTTTAAATACTAAACTCCAACGGAAACCACCAGCACTGAAGCAAGTGAGATTTGAGTAATGATTGTTGGTGTTGATACCCACGTATCTGACCACACGACCATTCATATAGATTTTTGCTCAGAAAGTTATAAGGCTATATAGGTCATGATAAGATGAAACTTGTCCGAAACACATTGCAAGAAAAGGATAGCAATATAATGATGAGTTGTAATACGCCATCTATTGATCAAACCAATGAAGCTGTGGAGCTTTCATTTTTTTCTATGGATATTCAATTTTCCAGTCGTTTAAGCTTAATCTGTGGCGCTTGGGCCGAGTATTCCATACATTTTGTATGGAGAATGACGTTTCTCTTCTTCTTCTTTTCGTATTGTGCTTATTTTTTAATCAAATTCAGGCGATTCCAAATTTCAATTTGACCGTTATTTTTATAATAAAATGAAAAAAATAATGAATAAATGAAATAGAAGAGAATATATGGTCAGCATTACTTGCTTCCAGCATTAAAATATAGAAAGCATAGTTTACCTATGAAAATCGTTAATTTTTTGCATCAAAACGTGTGGAATACCCGGGTATGCCGGTTGCCAACTTACGTGTGTAAATCTAGTTGCCAACTCTACGGTTAAAAGCGAAATTTTTCTTTGACATATTTCAAAGGCATTTAATTACTGCTAAATGCACTGCTGATCGTCTTCAATTCGCCGGCGATTACAAGGCGATTAGAAGGCATTTAAGAGCGTTTCTACATACACCGAGAATGCAGCTGAGAAAATAATTAACAGCATGCTTTGACAGCGACTGACAGCATTTTCGGTGAGAGAGAATTCTCCTCGGCATGCAAAGAACGATGGAGCTGAGAAAAAAATGAATCGGCAGTTTATAGCGATCGATCAATTATAGTTTGCATTTTTGCCGTCTAATAATCGTAGAAATACAGTCATTATCCGATATACGCTATCGTACGGGACCGACCGCAATAGCGTATCTCGAGTTTTCGCGTATAGCGGATTCCTATGGAAGAATAGTTTACACTACCGGTTCGAGGGTTGAAAAATATCGCCACAGAGTTTTGCATTAAAGTTTTTTGTTATACAATAGGTATCTTTTGCACAAATTTAATGAAAAATGCATTAAGAATATTAAAGAAATTCAAAAAGAGCATAACATATTTCAAAAAATTAAAATATTTGCAAAAAACACATGGAGCTGTCAAATTTAGAGGAATCGCGTACTGCGAATTCGCGTATATCGAGTATCGCGTACTGCGGATAATTGCTGTATTATTAAAAAGTAAAAGAAGCTTTTTTGACTTCATTATAGCGATTAAAATGGATTTTTTCAACATCATTTAAAAAGTCTCATCTCGGCGCTTTTCAGAGCTTCTACGCACACCAGCGTGAGAAACCGGTTGTCAATTCTCTCACAGCCATCTCTCAGCTGCAGTCTCGGTGTATGTAGAAACGCTCTAACGGAAATTGATGGGTAGGGGTCAAAGTGGGTAGAAAGGAGGTGTCGTCATGTAGAACAATTGGGCATCGAGGCTTTAGAAAAAAGCACAAAACCAGGATCGGCGGCAGTTGTCAAATGCGACGAATGTTGCTGGTATTTAGATATGATATATGAATTGTTTTCGTTTAATGCACATTATTTTACACCTTGGGTAGGGGTATCGCCAAGTAGGAATATAGAGGAGGTGTCTTCTTAGCGTTTGGCATGTTGCCATTTTGGGCTTCAGTTTGAACACAGCCGTAGATATTTGTTTACAGGCAGCAGCTGCATTATAACGTATAAAATGCCGATTTATGAAGCGTGGATGCAAAATACAAATATTTATTGCTAAAAAAATGTTCATCAAACGAAAACAATTCATTTATCATATCTAAATACCAGCAACATTCGTCGCATTTCACAACTGCCGTCGATCCTGGTTTTGTGCTTTTTTCTAAAGCCTAGATGCCCAATTGTTCTACATCACGACACCTCCTTTCTACCCACTTTGGGTATCGCCAAGGTGGATTTAAAAATATCAGGTGGTGGACTCTAGTGCATTTTGACAATTCGTCACTTGACGTAAGGTCCCCAGGATTCAAACTTTGTTTACATTTATTAAATTTGTTCATATAATTTATCTACCCCATTTTTTCAATTAAATATTCTTTAAAAATATATTTTGGACTTATTAAACATTAGAACATGGATTAAAGTGTGTTATTTTATGTTATTCCGTGAATTTATTCTATAATTCATTGTGTTTTCGACATTTTTGATGATAAAAATTAAGAAATCATATTTTTTTCAATTTTCACATTGATTCCTTATTATCTACGAGCCGCATGAACAATTTACGTGAGATTAGAACTCATACTCACATGATTTTAAATTTCGTGCATAAACAAATTATCAAATCTTTTGTTAATATGTCATTTTTTCGATAAAATCAACAGACACACAAAAATGCACATAATAACAAAGAAATCTGTTCTATTTGCTAAGCTTTGTGTGCGGAAACCAATCGTTAACGGTTCAAAAATGGCGTAAAGTCCCTCAACCATGGCGACCTCCCAAAGGCCCTTATCCACCACCTGATATTTTTAATCCACCTTGGGTATCGCATACGATTTGTCAATTTCGATCAAGGAAACCAAGGTGTTTTAAAATGACAAGGTGAAGTTGTTCAGAACAAAATGACATTTCTCGACTTGACATAACTGTTCCGTGGGCTCCGGAATAAAAATCGGGGAGAGCAAGGACCGTAAAGATATCAGGTCAAGTTATAAGCCCGTTTTGACAGCTAGGTGGAAGAAGAATCGACGAAGAAAACTGACAGTTAGTTTTCTGCGTTTGGCGAACGCTTCAAGTTCTCGAAGGAAAATTTCCATTTTAAATCACAGGCTGTGTTCTAATAAATTAAAATATTCACCCAAATTGATTTCCATCAAATATTGACCATGCAAGACGTAAACAATCCATCAATACATATACAAGCGGAAAACCATCTGTCAAAATCGGAGCCCAGGGGGGGGGAGGGGTCGCTAAAAGCGCTATAACTACACCTCATTATACATTCCACCTTGGGGGAGAGCTGGTGAGGGGTAATGAAATGACAGATGTCTCCCGGAATGTCGCCCAGCAAATCGATAAAAATCAACCTTCTAAATCCATACACCTTGGAGAAAACGTAAACGGTCGATTTGTCGAGCAGTTTGCCTTGTGTCAACCCAAATGCCACAAATCCACTAATGACTGATGCATTCTAAAAATAGCAAAAAGCTGATGGCACCATCTGTCTGTGGGATACCCAATCAGTGGAACTTCCTCGCTTGGAGAGCTTTCTTATTCCCTCTGTACTATTGTACGGTTTCGCATTGAAGCTAGAACTAGAACGGCGATACGCTTGTTTAAATACTAAACTCCAATGTGATCCACCAGCACTGAGGCAAGTGAGATTTGAGTAATGGTCGTAGGTGTTACTTATGTATTTGACCACACGACCACCCAAAATAGCCAGTTCGAACTTTTATAGCTGATTTGGGGCTGTTTAACGTTCTTTGTGGGTGATTAAGTAAGAGATGAAACGACGGTACTTGGTGGAAGAACCATAAAGCTTTTTATCAGCTCTTTGGAACTTTGCGGTTTTTGTTATCAATCGGGTTAGTTTATTTCAGTAAATTTACAATATTTACAGATTCCCCAACCTTCTTCCTTCCCCTTCCCCTGTGCCCCGCGAGGGGTCTAGGGGGATGGATGGTATAACTCTTGGGAGCGCATCCTTTATCCTCCGTGGTCTCGCTGGTAATTTGCACTCTCTGCCCTTCTGTGGGGCAATTTCGCACCAAGTTTGGCATTCCTCCGCGTCCTTCTCGCTACATTTCGAAAGTCATTCCGGGCGGATTCCTCCAGCATGGCTTGTGCGGCGAGAATGGCGCGTTCCTCGTCCCAGCAGTGTTGGAGTTCTGAGTTTATGCGCTTGGCGGCTCCAATATCCAATAATCCCACGTCCGAAATTACGCGGTGTGCCCACCTGACATATCCGCTGGCGTGGTCTGCTGCGGCGTCTGCATCCCAAGTCGTCTGCCACTCTTCAATAGTCCGCTGTTGCTCCTCTTTCCGGAGCTCGCTGCTACTTACACCGGTCCCGCGTCTGCTGTGAACGCGGGAGTCCTCCGCTACGGCTCTGCAGATTGGCACCAGTCCCGCGAGAAGCACTGCGTGTTATATTTTCGTTTTCTTTCGAAGAACGCTAAGAAACGTTAACGCGTTACTTCCTTCAAAACGATGGGATAGGAAAGTCCTTGTTTATTATTAATAACTCGTAAACGATTTTGCTACCACTTTGTTACCACGACCTTTCTCAAGCGCGCGCCATATCTTTCTCCTCTCCCGATCGGCACTCACGGATCGTGCCGAGCGCGCGTTCGCTGACCTCCCGATAGATCGCACACACACTTCGATCTACGCCCGATGAGTGTCCTCGGTGGCGATCTACGGGACCATCAGGTTGGCCCATAACATCTCCCCCTTTTTATTGCAGCAGGTACCCATCAAGCCTACGCGGGAATCGTCTGGACCTGTTGGACCGGCGTGGCGATTGTACCGGCTGCTGACGTCTTCTTCGTTGGACAGGTAGTGGTCGTGGAGATGGCAACGGCGGTGAGGAGGTCATACCACAGACCCCGTCGGATGATGATGGTAGGAGCGGTGAGGATATCACTGTAGGGTCCTCAACTGGCACGACATCTCTTGGCCCTTCGATGAGCAGATCTAGCGGCAATTGCGTACGAGCCGCGAGATTGGTTGACTGCTCTGAACTGCCGGTGTCCCGTTTCCGCAGCTGGTTTACGTGACGGCGATGCATACGGCCGTCATCCGTCTTAACCTCATATATCACATTCCCTATCATGCGAACAACCTGCGCGGGAACCCATTTCCAAGAGTTGCGCGAATACCACTTCGCGTAAACGCAATCACCACTCTTGAAGCCCCGACCATGTTCCTCAGGCAGCGTTTCAGTGGTCGGCGGAGGCTTTAGCAGTTCCATCGCTGTTCTTATTTTTCGATTAAACATTGCCTCTGCAGGCGAGCGATGGTTTTTGAGAGCGGCGTTGGGCGTTGATCGGTACGCTTGGAGGAAAATATCGAGAGCTTCTCCGTGGGACGCTCCACCTTCTTCTATCTTTTTGACCGACCGTTTAAAGGTGTCGACGAAACGTTCTGCTTGCCCATTCGACTGTGGATGAAACGGTGGGCTTGTAACATGTTGTATGCCTTTGCTACAACAGTAATCGGTAAATGCAGTACTCGAAAACTGCGGCCCGTTATCGCTCACGAGTGTAATGGGGAAACCAAAACGAGCAAATACGCCTCTCAAAATAGCAATTGTTCCAGCGGTCGATGTTGAATTTGCCTTTATAACCTCTGGCCATTTAGTATTTGCGTCGACTATCACCAAATAAAATTCGCCGTTAATGGGCCCTGCATAATCGATGTGAATTCTTTCCCAGGGCTGTTTAGTGGCTGGCCAGGATAATGGTTTCGCATGAGGAGGCGATTTTGCGGCTACCGCACATGCATGGCAAGTCTTAACGCACTCGGAAATGTCCTCATCCAAGCTTGGCCAGTACACATAACTCCGGGCAAGTGCCTTCATCCTTTGCATCGCGGGGTGACCTTCGTGTAGCTGCTTCAGACATTTCTCGCGTAATCTGGTAGGAATCACTACCCTCTCCCCGAGCAAAATGCATTCTCGAACCTAAGAAAGGGCTTCGCTTCGATTGAAAAAGCGTGCCAGGTCTGCACCGTAGCTCAGGTTTCGAGGCCAACCTTCCATGACATACTGGTGAACCTTCTTCAAGACTGCGTCAGTATTTGTAGCTCTCGCAACGTCTCTAAAATTAAGAGGAAATGCATTAATAGAATTTGTTGCTACAAAACTTACATCCTCCTCGAGTTCGGCGCTGGCTATGATGTACTCCGGTTCTGGTTTGGCATGTTCCCTTATCAGTCTTGATAGTATGTCGGCGTTACCGAACTTAGTAGTGGGAACATACTCGATGCTGAAGTCATACAGCTGCAAGGTCAGTGCGAATCGTTGCAGTCTGTTTGCCGTGTAAACCGGAATACCTTTTTTACTGCCGAAAATTCTTACTAGTGGACGGTGGTCTGTCTGCAGGCAAAAATGACGACCATACAGCATCTTGTGGAACTTAGTGACCGCAAAAATAATGGCAAGACCTTCACGGTCTATTTGGCTGTACCTTGTTTCGGCTTGCGTTAGCGCCCTTGATGCGTGTTGTACAACCTTTATCGAGCCATCGGCGTATTTATGGCTAATTGTTGCACCAAGTACCACTGCTGATGCATCTGCAGATACCACAATTTCGGCGTTCGGGTCATAATGTGTCAGCAGTAAATCGGACGAGAGTATTTCCTTGAATTTGCTGAAGGCTCGATCACATTCCCGAGTCCATAAAAATTTGCTCTCGTCTTTCAATAGCATATCTAGCGGGTATTGTAGGTCGCGCATTTTCGAAACGAACTTTCCATAGTAGTTGATCGCGCCTAGGAATGAACGTACCTCGCTAATATTTGTTGGTGTTGGCAGCTTCTGAATTATGTCGATTTTTGCTGGGTTTGGTCTAAGGCCACGACTATCGACGATGAAACCCAGATACTCTATCTGTTGCATTTTGAACGCACATTTGTCTGCACGGATAGTGAATCCGAATTCCTGTATACGGCGGAATAGATTCAGCAGATTTTCATCGTGCTCGCGTTCCGTTTTGCCACCAACGATTACGTCATCCATATATCCGGATGTTCCTTTTAGTCCTGCAAGCATGGTGTCTATTAGCTGCTGGAATGCTGCAGGAGCTATTTTGATGCCGGGCGGCAGGCGATTGTAATAATATAAGCCGCGATGTGTATTTATGGTTAGCAAGGGTCGATATCTGGCATCAATTTCGACCTGTAAAAAGGCGTCTGAAAGGTCGATTTTGCTAAAGAATCTGCATTGGGCTAGCTTAGCGAAAATATCGTCTGGGAGCGGTAATGGGTATTCATATGACCGAAGAGCCGAATTCAGTCCGGTGGAGTAGTCCCCACAAATGCGAATACTACCGTTCCCCTTTCTAACGACGACAATCGGCGCGGCCCACTCGGAATAGTCAACTGGCGTAATGACTTTGAGTGCTTGTAGCCTATCTAGCTCCTTCGCGACTGTTGCCTGCATGGCGTAAGCTACGGGACGCTTCGGACAGAAAATAGGACGGACATTTTCCTTCAATTGCAGCTTTATGTTGGCCTTTGTGCATAAACCTGTACCGTGGAAAACAGCTGGAAATCGCTTCTCCCATTTTGCAGAATCACTCTCTATTCTGTTGCAAAACTGGTTCATCGGCATGGCTGCAAGCGAAAAAATATCGATTAGATCGGCTCCTAATAGCTGCAAATCTGACGGAATAACTCTTATTATAGCCGTTTCAGTCCTTCCGTTAATCGTAATATTTGCTTCAAATTCGCCATCCAGCTGAATGTGTGCACCAGTTGCCGTTTTCGCGTGCACTTGCGCTGGAGATAGAGTTGGCATGCCGAGCTGTTTCCAGGTCTTTCGTCCTATGATCGTAATGTCCGAGCCAGTGTCGAGCTGTAACCTGGCCGATTTCTGCCCAATGTGGATGGTCACATATTTCCGGTTTTGTTGTACGCTAAAAATATTAACGGAAACTACCCTTGTCGCTACTGAAGAGCGCTTGTAGAAATTATTTTTTCTTTTCTTCCGCCCTGCAGTGTTACAATGCCCTTCGCGGTGCCCATACTTGCCACAATCCTCGCACTTATGCGACCGGTACGAACAATCTCGTATCCAATGATGATCGCCGCATAACCAGCATGGACCCGGTGGTTTCGCTGCTGGTGCGCTTCGGTCTGCTTGCTGAGGATGCTGCTGGTTGCTGAAGCTGCGTTGTGTCTGCTGCGCGTACCGCTGCTTGTAGTCACCGCGCATAGCGAAAACTCGCTCGTTTCCCTCGGTGGCTATCATCGCGCTGTCCACCTTCAAGCTTGTGATGCGCTGAGCTTCGGCAGAAAGCTGCTCCAACGTGAGGTCTACCTTGTCCTCGATGCGAGCAAGAAGCCGTGTGCGGATTTCAGCATCGCCGTCCTCTCTCAACCCACAAACAAGCATTAAGCATTTGAACTGCTCCTCGGTCATAGCGCTGAATTGGAAATCAACACAAGCGCGATTAACCCGACATGCGAATGTCATCAGGTCTTCGTTATTCGCTTTTACAATTTGCAAACACTTGTATCGCTTGCTAAGTAGGGACTCCGCACTTCCAAATAGGGCCTTCAGTTTGCTAACTGTATCGTCGAACGTGAGGTCGCGGGGAACACGGGGAAGGATGAAGTTGCAGTACCGCGCGTGTTCCGCTGTGCCCAATTTGCGAATGAGCAGCCGCACTTTCGCTGAATCCTCTAATCGGGAGGCGTCTTGCACGAACAAATCCTCGTAACGTGCATACCATGCAGGGAACGTCACGCCGAATTCTGCCTCGAACCGAAACTCGTTGATGCTTCCTGCCAAAGCATCCATAATCAACTCTGGATTCCTTGGTGCTGCGGGCTGCTGTGCGTACTGTTGAGCCTGCTGGGCTTGTTGTTGGGGCTGCGCTGTCGTGTGTGGTGTTTGCTGCATCATGTGTGCCATCATTTGTTGCTGCTGAGATAGCTGTTGCTGCTGCTGCTGCATTTGCTGCTGCATAAGATTCAGCATTTGCAAAAACATTCCCGTTTCAGAACCGTTTATGACCAGTCCTGCTTGTGCCGATGAAGCAACGGGATTTTGCGATGGCGGTTGTGCTGGTTGCATCGGTGCACTTTGCGTTGGCTGAACAAAGCCCGGGTTCAGAGCCCTTGCACCGTTCAGAGACAAACGTCGCTGCTCATCCATCTCGGCATCGCCTTCGGGATTAAACATTTTAATGCCGCTTCGATGGAATTGTCTCTCTTTTCCGGATAAAGATGCACTTCACACGCGAACACTTTAACAATGCCTTTCTTACTAAACTGCACTGCACTGAAAAAGTCTTTTTTTTTTCAACTCGTCGCCACTGTTATATTTTCGTTTTCTTTCGAAGAACGCTAAGAAACGTTAACGCGTTACTTTCTTCAAAACGATGGGATAGGAAAGTCCTTGTTTATTATTAATAACTCGTAAACGATTTTGCTACCACTTTGTTACCACGACCTTTCTCAAGCGCGCGCCATATCTTTCTCCTCTCCCGATCGGCACTCACGGATCGTGCCGAGCGCGCGTTCGCTGACCTCCCGATAGATCGCACACACACTTCGATCTACGCCCGATGAGTGTCCTCGGTGGCGATCTACGGGACCATCAGGTTGGCCCATAACACTGCGGTCTCATACCTTACCGTCCGGAACGATCGAGCCACGCGGATTGCTGCCTTTCGCTGCACGCGCTTTAGCAGACTGCGGCACTCGCGGTTATCCAACACTCCTTGCCAGACAGGTGCAGCGTAGCGCATTGTCGAGTCGGCGACCGCTGCGAGCAAGCGGCATCGTGACGTCTTTGGTCCTCGGTGGTTCGGCATCAATCGTGTGACCGCCTGTACAATCTGCATTGCCTTCCGAGTAACCGCCTTCACATGAGGAACCCACGACAGGTTGTACTGTAAGCGTACCCCGAGAAAATTAAGGGTACGCGAGAACGGCACCACTATACCTCCTAAGGTGATGGTGATGTCTTCTGGAGGCTGCTGCAGGCTAGAGATCACCGTCATCTCCGTTTTCGCATGTGCGAGCTCCAAGTGATGCTCGCGCAGCCACCGGTCTACCGCTGACACAGCCTCCTCAGCTACTACTGCTGCTGCTGCTGGCGTTTGGAATTTTGCGGTTGATTAGCACTATGTGTAGGTTTCATGATAGAACTTTAAGGCTTGTTAAGAACGTGTGCCGAACTTGGTAGAACTTCATAGCTTTTTAATGTATTGTGATATCCTACCAGTACAGAGTACACACACACACACCACCTCGTTCGTTACCAGAACACAACCTTCTTTATTCGCTACTCAACTCCCACTGATCAACCATCATACATCATACCTTCTTTCTCTTTCTTACTCTAGGATCCCACATCCTCTCTTTACTAAAAGATATGTAACGGTTTTCACATCCCAAATATATTATGATATAAACTTAACCTACACCCTTCACATACTTCCGTCTCGATACCTCTATGGACGCTTAATTTCCCTAGCTTCTCTAATCCTAACACCCGTTTCGGCCGTCCGAATCGATCTTCCCACGGGTCGCTCTACTTATAGTTCTCGGTATAAATTCCGTTCTACTACCTGTTCCATTCCTTCGGGAACTTCCAGAGATGTATTCTCCTCCTCAATACCTATCTCACTCTCCTGGTCATCACCTCTGTCCACAAATTTCTTTAAATGCTTAACGCTGCGCTGATACTCCTTACCATTTTCCATATCCCTTATTGTCGCTATTCCAATTCCTTCCATTTTAGTTACTTTATAAAAAAAACTTTATAGGCTGTATCGGCCTTATCCCTTTTCTGCTGCATAACAAGTACCTTATCACCAACTTTTATATTTGTATCTTAGGCTCTGCGCCTCTCATCCTCTCTTGCATTTCGCTCAAACTTTGCTGTTCTGTCTCGATCCCTGAGTTCATCATCCAGCGCCTGCCTTGAGTTCAACTTCATGTTTGGCAATAAACCCCTGACCGCCCTACCAAACATAAGTTCCGCCGGGGGTATTTTCGTCACATGATGAGGCCAGGAATTATATGCTGCCACATAATCAAGAGCTTCTTTCCAATTAAGCTTTCCAATTTTTGCAATTGCTGCAATTTTGTTTATGCCTTGCATACTTCTCTCAACCAGACCATTTTCTGTTGGGTTCAGCGGCGTACAATGAATCAACTTGACACCCCATACCTCTTGCAACCAAGTTTGTAGCTCCACACTATTAAAAGGTGGTCCATTGTCCGCTTTTATAGTTTTTGGTAAATAGTAAGTGTTAAAAACTTTTTTTAGAATTGCTTTCACTGCCTCCCCGTCAGTTCACTCTGTCGGAACCGCAACTAAAAACCTGGAATAATTGTTTGTGAATACTAATGCTTTCCAATGCAAAACGTCCGAAAAAGTAGCAAAATCTATGGATACATAATCCCACGGGTTGTTAGGGAGATCTGTCAATGTGATGGGAGGTGGATGGCTATCTGCTTTAATAACCTGGCACTCCGGACAACTTTTTACAAAAGATTCTACCTCCCGATCCATATTGGGCCACCATAACCCTTGCCGCAAAATATTCTTCATTGTTGACAGTCTTGGATGACATCGATGCGCTAGACTTAAAGCCCTCTTACGCAGATTTTCAGGCAATACTAACTTTTCCTGCTTCATTAGTGATCCCTCCTGGATGTACATTTCACGTTGAAATGGTTGGAACTTCACAATTTCTGTCGGCCATTTCTGTTTTTTATCTAACCAAAGCATAACCTCTTGCAACTCCCTATCCTTCAGTTGTTCCTTCTGCACTTCCTGTGACGTCATTGCTACTAGTCCTTCACTAATATAGCTAATCTCCGTTTCTACCAAACATAGCTCATGCGGTTCCTTTCCCCATCCGAATTGCGGATCATTTCGCTTTTCCCCAATTCTAGAGGCTGCGTCAGCTATATTGTTCTTTCCTGCTACATGTTCGAATTCGTAACAAAAATGCTCCATTCTCAGGAACCAGCCCTCTGCTCTTGACATTATCCTTTTACCCATGTCCTTGCGGTGTTTTCCTCTAAGCATAAACATCAAGGCTTCACTGTCTGACCGCAATGTAAATTTTCACATATACCAATCCATCTCCCACAACAAAAGAAATCAGATATTCATACACGATCATCGATACTGGCAACCCATTCGCCGTGACGCTCTGCAAGCGCGCGTTTCGCCACACTCACCACTACACACGTAACTCCTTTATCGACTCGTCCAACTCATTTCTCTCTCTCTCTCTCTCTCTCTCTCTCAAACACACAGCTAGTCCTTTAGGCGTCTCTTCCTCTTCTTTGTGCACAAAACCCACCAACAATTTAACTAAATCTTGTTTTTAATCTGGCAACACTACCAGTCGACCAAGGCCCGCAAATTTACCCGTTCTTTTCTATTCTCTCTTTTTCCTGCCATGGACCGAACCCGGCTTTTTATTATCATTTTTTTTTTCTTTTAGATTGCACTGACCATGGGCCGAACCCGATTCAGTTTCTGCATTTTTTTTGGACGCTGGCAATGGGCCGAACCCGGCTCAGTGTCTACACTTTGTTTCTACGCTGGCCATGAGCCTTCATATTGGCCATGGGCCGAACCCGGCTCATCTCTCATATCTTTTAACACGTTGGTCATGGGCCGTATCCGACTCAACGCTTACAACCTCTTTCTACACATCATTTGAACGAATTTTTTTTTTTTTATCAGTGCTGAACCCGATTCAGGTTTCTGTTTTCCAGCAATTCTCTTATAATACATCTACACTCGGTCCTTGGCAAAATCTACTTTTCCCCCTTCTTCAATTTTATCATGGCAGGATCGCCAATGTGATATCCTACCAGTACAGAGTACACACATACACACCACCTCGTTCGTTACCAGAACACAACCTTCTTTATTCGCTGCTCAACTCCCACTGATCAACCATCATACATGACCTTCTTTCTCTTTCTTACTCTAGGATCCCACAAGTATGACATCGATTCAAGGTGGCTCAAAGTGTCAAAGACTGACGCCATCAATCATCTCATTGCTGCTGCACAAGTTAGATTCGTTAATTGAAGAAAGAATCAAGAAGTGATTTAGATTGTACAGTAAATTGTGTGAAATTTTGTGTAATTCATCAATACAAAGAATTTAAAAATATACACTTGTGCAAGGAAACAAATCTTGTTGTTTATTTCATCGATGACGCTTCCCAAATCTGTCTTAGCCAATGCCAAGACTGCGGTAAGAATCTTGAAAACGTTGATGATTCCTGAATTCATCGAATGCAATGCTGAATCTGCGGCACATTTCTCGAACACACTGTTCCGCGCCGCGGACATACGGTCAGTCTCATTCTAACAGTGGTTGAAGGATCATCTCTTTTACACAGGTAAAGGATCAGTCTCATTCTAACAGGCGTTAAGCAAGAACAACTAGGTGGAGAAGATGAGGGGACCCCCCCGGGGGGAGTAAGATCTTCGGATCCTACTATGGAATCCTTGGTGAGGATTCCGGTAAAACAAAACGAGCGGAAAAAATAACAGAGGTGAGCGAATTATTATAAATGATTCATATGAACCGGAAGAAATCTTCTTAATCGTGGAAAGTGTAACAAAAGGCAAAAGTTTAGCCACATACAACCCTTTCCTCTTTGCAAAGACGCCAGAAAACGCCATTGGAAATGCGCCATTGCAAACTACATTACTTAGAGATGGGAAGATTCTCATCAAGGTGAAAAACATAAAAGTTGCGAAAAAAAAATAAAGCTTAGTTGGGGAAAAACAGAAATACAAGTGCAAGTAGAAGAACACAAAACCCTTAATTCTTGCAAGGGCATAGTGAGATGTGATGCCTTCAAATTTATGTCGGAAATGAATTGAAAGAGGGACTAATCACCGATCATGTGTCAGAGGTATATATTTTCAAAAGGAAAAACTTTAATCGAGAACTTGTTAATACAAGAACAGACATTATAACATTCGACAAAACTAAACCGCCCAAGGGCATACACATATGATATTTTAAGGAAAAAGTGGAATTATACATCCCCCTACCAATGAGATGCATGAAATGCATGCGGCTCGGTCACATAGCTCGGTAAAGCAAAATGTTTTAGGGGAAAAAATGTGCCAAGTGCAACGAAAATTTTTACGAGACATGTAACAATTCCCCGAAATGTGCAGAATGTGGAGGCAACACTCTACCCTAGACAAAGAGTGCCCGATATTTAAAGATGAGTATGAAATAAAAAGAATACAAACTATAAATAGAATCACACTAAGAGAAGCTCGAATAATACGCAGAGACGCAGTGCCTGCAATTCCTAAGACATACATAAAAGAAACCTTTGCGAATACAATAGCTAGAAATAATAGGAAACATACCAACACAACAACTAATAACCAACCAGAACCAGAAAACGAAGAAGAACAAACAACCAAAGAATAATTATAGAAAAAGTAACAGAGACTCCAAAGAATCAAAAATCAATCCAATCGATTGAACAAAACGAAACGAATCACATAACAACAAAATACATTGTAAACAGAACAGAAACTAATACTGAAAATGAAAATTACATAATAAACAGCTACCAAGAAAATAAACAAACAATAAGAAAAAGAACAAGAAACGAAACAATAAATTTCAGCGACACAGAGGTATATCTGAGTGAATCAGAAGTATATCAAAGTGACACTGAAAATCCTAGATACTTAAATGCTGCAGCAGAGCTAACCCCGCCAAATATTGACTAACTTGAATAGACAATTTTTGAGCAGGAAAAATGAATTATTTCAATATTATCCAAGCAAACATACAATCACTGAGAAAAAAAATAAAGAAGAGTTTAAACATCTTACACAAACACAAGACATTCATGGAATATGCCTACAAGAGACATGGACACAATCAATATCACAAATCAAGTCGAAACAATTCAAGCCACAGCAATAGTAACACTCAAAACAAAAATGACTATTACATCAATATACATAGCACCACAGGTAAGCAACATAGAGATAAAAAATACAATAGCCCAAATAGTACACAATACTAAAGATAAGAAAAAAGTTTAAAAAATGGGCGACTTTAATGCGCACCACAGATACTGGGGAGATGATAAAAGTGATAAAAAAGGGGAAATCATTCTTCAAGAATTTGAAAATTTAGAACTCATAATCCTATATAACAATACATACACATGCATTCCAACAGACAAAAACAAAAGAAAAACTTCAAAAGACCTATCAATAATATCAAAAGATGTATTCCTAGAAACAAACAAACAAATCACAGACTATCATATAGGAGGCAGCAACCACAAAGTAATAAAAAAAACTCTCAAAATGAAAAACAGCTGCGCACCCACATTTGTTATAAATAATAACAAAACATATAAACAAATCAATGAACTAGATCACACCAAAATAAACACAATGAAACAATGAATCAAAAAAATTAAACAAATTAATAATAATAATACTCACCGAACAAAACATAAACTAAAAGCATGGTGGAATAAAGAATTCAAAACCTTTAAGAATCATAACATAGCCAGAACTTCTTTTAAGAATGAAAAAACAGAACAAAAAAACAGAAAAGAACAGCTACAGATTTACAAAATTTTAAAAAATATATATAAATATCCCCTACGCTGAGACCAGCCAAGAGCTGTCCCAAAGCCAAGCCTCGGCGAGGCATACGGGTGCATCCAAGTTGCCACCCTTTTCTGGCAATCCGGAGGAATGGGACATGTTCATCTCAGCGTATGAGGAAACACCCCGCCTTTCACAGACGGCGAGAACATCATTCGACTCCAGCAGGCGTTGAAGGGTCAGGCGCTGAAGGCTGTGCAACTACGCCTTCGTAAGGCCGAAAACCTGGAAGAAGTTCTAGACACCTTACGCAGCAGTTACGGACGACCGGAACTGATCGTCAATACTCTACCTGCCGAATCACGAGGCCCTGCAACAAGAACGGCTGCACGAGAAGACATCATCCTCTGCTACACTCAACACCCTCACCGGAAGGGCAAAACGGTACCAGGTATGAGTCTAATCTTTCCCATTCTACAGGAAGTGCTGACGAAGTGTTGTTGCGCTATATTCCTGTTGTACTACACGGGCCGAAACGAACGTTGAATACGGAAGCTTTACTCGATGAGGGGTCGTCCGTCACCTTGATGGAACACCGCTTGCTAAAGGAGCTCGGACTAGAAGGAGAATCGAAGCCCCTTTGCCTAAGCTGGACTGGGGGTCAAAACCGCGAAGAGAGCGATTCCGTAAAGACATCGATCATAATTTCCGGTGCGCGTAAGGGAGACCATCGCTTCGATATGCAAGCTGTGCGGACGGTTCGCACCCTGGGTCTTCCACCACAGTCTGCTGATGGATGCGACATATCAGCACGTTATAAACACCTGCAATCTCTACCCCTACCATCATATGTATCTGCCGTCCCAAGACTACTTATCGGCATCGATAATTATAGCTTGTCTCGACCCCTGAAAACCGTTGAAGGCGAGGTAAACGAGCCAACGACAACAAAAACTCGATTAGGCTGGGTAGTGTCCGGTTGTTTCGGCAAAGCAAACCATTCTGCGAAACAACAAGTTGTATCGATGCATAGACTTCATCCGTGCGATTGTCGGGACCTGGAAGCTTGAGTAGAAGCTGCAATCAACGGAAGCTTTGCGTTAGAAGATGTTCATTCCAGCAACACTTCGGCATTTATGTCCAAAGAAGATGAACGAGCCTTACTCCTACTACGCACGCATACAAAGCAGGTAGATGGACGATACGAAACGGGGTTGTTATGGCGCTTCGATATGGTGAAGATGCCTAATAATAGAGGAATGGCTTTAAAAAGACTGGACTGTCTAGAACGACGCATGACGCGTGAAGCCCAACTACGAACGACCTTAATTGAAGAAATTAAAAGAATATTTAGAAAAAGGTTATGCACGAAAACTGTCACTAGAAGAGATACAAGCGATCGGTCCCAAAACGTGGTATCTTCCTATCTTTCCTGTGGTAAACCCTAACAAGCCGGCAAAGGTGAGGTTGGTTTGGGACGCCGCCACCAAATTTCATGGGGTCTCTCTGAATTCGATGCTGCTAACAGGTCCAGATCTACTGTCCTCCCTTACATCAGTACTTCAAAGATTCCGAGAATATCAAGTGGCAGTGGCCGCTGATACAAGAGAGATGTTCCACCAGGTCTTGGTAAAGGAAGACGACCAGCATAGTCAGAGATTCCTATGGCGTTGGAATAGAGAGCAAACTGAACCTGATGAATATGTTATGCAAAGAATGACGTTTGGAGCGGCCTGCTCTCCCAGCAGTGCGCAGTTTGTGAAGAACCTTAACGCAGACAAATATACCACATCGCATCCTCGTGCAGTCGAATGTATAAAGAGAGACCACTACGTAGACGATATGCTCATTAGTGCAGAGACGGTAACGGAAGCGAAAACTTTAGCACATGAAGTAACCAAAATACATGGCGAAGGTGGGTTCCTTATCCCTAACTGGCTGTCTAACTCTCCAGAGGTTTTCAATTATGCCACAGGAAGTACATCTACCCTAAAGGAGCTCAACATGAACGAAATGTTTGCGACACAGAAAATATTAGGTATGTGGTGGGACATACAAACCGATTCATTCTGCTTCCGATCGCCTATGCTAAACTCCAAGCTTCTGCAAGGGATTATAGTCCCGACAAAACGTCAAGTCCTTCAGGTGTTAATGAGGATTTTTGATCCCTCAGGCCTCATTGCAGGACTATTATTGTACCTGAAGGTTCTGCTCCAGGAGTTCTGGAGAAGCGGTACTGGATGAGATGAGCCAATCCCGTATGAGCTTAAAGAAAAATGAAATGAATGGCTATCATGTCTCCCGCATCTAGAAACAATAACCATTCCTCGATGCTACCGAAAGTCATTGTCACTAGATACCTCTAAACTTCAGCTTCACGTATTTGTAGACGCTGGAAAAGATGGTTTTGCCGCTGTGGCCTACTTTCGATTTTCAAGCGAGGATGATGTCAAGATAGCACTCATCGGCGGGAAAACCCGTGTGGCACCTTTGAAGTACTTGTCAGTCCCACGACTGCACATCGCACACCGAGAAAAAGTCGTACAGCGTTTCTTTTGGTGCGACTCTAAAGACGTAATTTTATGGATCCATTCCGATCATCGAAGGTACAGTACATTCGTAGCACACAGGATTGGTGAGATATTATAAAACACAGAGGTAAATGAATGGCACTAGATTTCTACCAAAAGCAACGTCGCCGACGAGGGTACCAAATGGTCGAAGTTAAGCCGACATCTCACGACCAGCAAGTGGTTCAGTGGACTCCAATTCCTAAGTCGACCAGAATCAGAATGGCCAAAAGAAACTGTAGACGGTCTGGCGACAAATGAAGAGCTACAAAAAACAATATGCGCTCATATAGTACGAGAACCTGTTTTTAAACTAGATCGGTTTTCAAGATGGTTAAGGTTACAACGCTCGGTTGGATACGTTTGGCGTTTCATCAACAATTGCAGAATATCGAAGGCAGATAAAGCAAGACGCGAAGGGGGAGCACTAACAATGGGAGAGCTGCAACTGTCCAAGTTAAGCATAATATGCGAAGTACAGCAACAAGCTTTCCACGACGAATATAAAATACTTGCACACTGCAGCGACCACCCCGATATTAAGCCTCGCTTGTCCCCCTCTAGTAAGTTATATAAAAGAAGCCCTTACATGGATCAACAAGGAGTTTTGAGAGTGAGGCTTGTTCCTTTATCAGCGAGGAGACGAAACGCCCTATCATCCTTCCTAAAGGCAGCTACATTACCGATTTGATCGTCGATCGATATCATAGAAAGTACCGCCATATGAACCACCTCACTATAATGAATGAAGTACGTCAAATCTACGATATACCCGCGTTGAGAGCAACGTGTCACCGAGTAAGAAAAGGGTGTCAATTTTGCCGTATAAAAGATGCTAGACCCAGAGAACCGATGATGGGAAATCTACCCGAATGTCACCTCACACCCTTTGCCCGGCCGTTTACGCATAACGGCATAGACTATTTTGGCCCATTCACCGTGGTAAATAGACGTAAAAGCGAAAAAAGATGGGGGGTGTTATTTACCTGTTTAACGATACGCACAGTGCATATTGAAGTTGCCCATACACTATCAACAAGCGCTTGTATATTAGCACTGCGAAATTTTATAGCTCTCCGGGGCGTACCCAATGAAATCATATCCGATAGAGGAACCAATTTTGTAGGCGCGAGCCGCGAACTTCAGGAAGCCCTAAAAGAAATAGATGTTGATAAGATCGTCCATGGCAGCGGTCGGCAAACTTTAGAGGCAAAGGGCCAACTTCAGTAAATAATCGAGTGCCGCAGGCCAGGTGAATGCGGTTTTTTATTATTACGCTTAAATTATTATATTTCAATCTTTTAGAAACATTTTAGGCATTATTTTCGGTAGTTGTAATTATATCATCCAAGTATGGTTCAAAATTAATGATACCTTCTTTAAAAACTAATTCTAATGTTATCATTTGAGAATCGGCAATAATTGTTAAAAAATGTGATCAGTTAAAACATAACAAAAAGGGATCAATATCGCTTCCTGAAGACCCCATCCTCCCACGCCGCAAAAAATATTTAAGATATTCCGGGGATGATAAAAAAATCTAAACGGCTGAAAAATTATCGAAGTAAAAATAGATTCAGTAATTTTACAAATGCTTTATGGATAAGTAATGCCATATCAGATCAATTGATTACTGATTCCTTATGAAAAAGCACTTTGATAATTGTTGTACTCGTAAACAGCAACAGTGTGGAATCGTCGTTCTCGTTAAAACAACAGGGATTTTTAATTATTTGTTTTTGCTTTCAAATACGATCGAAAATATCCCTAAAATAGTTTAAAGGGAAACCAACTAATTTGTGTCAAATTAAGAAAAACGATTAAAACAAAATAAAAGAATTATCGCGTGAAAATTTATGGAGCTGTTTCACTATATTTAAAATGTTGTATTGGATGTTTTGCGTTGGTGAAAGTCTAATGCTCTCCTATCAAAACCAAGTCGCATTCAAAACTTTAAATAAATTTATTGTAACCAGGCTTTAGTATATCTCATCAATATTAAATTTCGTGTACGATTTCCTTCATTCCGAAAGTCTTATTGTCGTGTTGAAACAATGTTAAAATTACATAACGGTTGCATTAACGAATTGACAAATTCATTGGTTTATCATGGGATTATCTTCACCCGCTCTAACAAAACGTTAATTTCACTTTGAATAGTAGTATCCCATGAGACAACAGACAAGCTCTACATGTACCCTCACCTTGACACTTCTATCAGTCGAAATTTTACCAGATAACCAAAAAAGTGAACCAACCAACGTAGAATCGTGCGCTATGAACGAATGACGCCCCGTAGCGTCTTAAATGGACTGCGTACACAAGTCTGTCGTCGCATAAGAACGTGTCTGCGTTTTGGTCTCCAACATCTTGGTACTATTAGGCAACAATCAAAACATCGCAAGAGAGCCCAGGTTCATTTTTTGAGGTTTCAAAAGAAGCTAAAAATGAAGAGAGGTACAAGTGGCTACATTACTGAGTTATCTGGGCCAGGAGATCGATCCGACATTCCAAAGTATTTTAATTAAAGTTGAAAGAGTGCGATGGTATAAAATGTTATTCTAAAAGATATTCAGTAATTTTTATACGAATAATTTCTTCCCATCTTGCAAAATCAGTCAAAAGCTTTCGCAGGCCGGATTGAATGTTGCGGCGGGCCGCATTTGGCACGCGGGCCGGACTTTGCCGACCGCTGGTCCATGGGATTAGCCTTACCAGCACCAAGTGGACGTTTAACCCTCCAGCGGCTCCGCATTTCGGAGGAGCATGGGAGCGACTCGTTCGGTCAATAAAAAGTACGTTAACGAACATTCAGTTCACTAAGTATCCGACCGATGCCGTATTCAACAGTTGGTTGATCGAAGTTGAGTTTATCATAAATTCACGCCCATTGACTGATGTTCCGGTTGATCGCGAAGAAGACGCTCCCTTGACACCAAATCACATTCTTGTGGGCTCATCATCCGGTGCCAAACCGATCACCACAGTGGACCCCTCGCCCGAAATGTTAAAGAACACTTGGAAAACATCACAAATATACGCTGACGTATTCTGGCGAAAGTGGTTGGCCAGCTACCTGCCCACTTTAACACGGCGCACAAAGTGGCACGCACAAGTGAAACCGATCGCAGAGGGTGACATCGCACTAATAATCGACGAGACTCTTCCCCGTGGATGCTGGCCGAAAGGATGCATTGTAAAGGTGATCGAATCAAACGACGGTCAAGTACGACGGGTACACGTGCAGACAGCATCCGGTAAAGTGCTCGAGCGCCCAGCTGTCAAAATAGCCGTTATCGACGTATCGGACAAATGAAGTGTTGTTTACAAAGACTGGGGGGACTGTTGACAAGCATCAACGGTCCGTTCATCGTGATGCTTGTTTGAGCAGATGAACATAGAGGGCGCTGACTTCGTAGAGAGGATGGCATCGATATCACGATCGTAGGGCGAAATATTTCAACATGACTCAGCCATATTTGCAACAGTTAACACGAAGAT
Organism: Anopheles merus; assembly: GCF_017562075.2. NCBI lineage: Eukaryota > Metazoa > Arthropoda > Insecta > Diptera > Culicidae > Anopheles > Anopheles merus. Next base: position 229,253 of record NW_024427600.1, on the reverse strand, counting down.
TAACCGAAGAACTACCGAAGGGAAAGGGCATCGACCATAGCGCCGAGTGGGAACCAGCGTAAGGGTATTTAAGAAATGACGGCTGAAGAAACGCCCTTTTCTCGCGTATTAAAGTCCCGGAAGAAAGAGTATTTTTTTAACCCTTCCGTTTAAATAAAGTGTTAAAAGAACTTTTTTGCGTTTACTATTCGCGGACTTTTTCGAGTTGAGAAAATTCTGTTGCTCGAGGCAACACCAATCTTCAAATAGCTTTAAATTCATTCATAAACGAAATAGAAGAACTAAACCTCCCCACAAACATGGATAAAACTTAATATATGATATTTAATAATAAAAACCAAAACTTCAACCTCAACATACGAAACACACAAATAGAAATAACACATACAAATACCTGGGCACCATAATAGACAATAAGCTTGAATTTCATAAACACATAGAATACCTGAGGAATAAAGCCATAGATAGACTAAACATTTTAAAAATTCTATGCGCAAAAAATAACAATCTAGACCCACAAAAAGCACAGGTCAACTATGCGAAGCATATTTGAAACGGGTACATCATACTTAAACAATAGCAACAAAAACAATAGATAAAAAAATGCAACAATTAACCAAGCGATATGCAAAGCTACAGGATGCACAAAAACGACACCCATTAACACCTTGCATGCTATTGCACCCATTCCAATTCAGATCTAAATTCATAGCATGTAAAGAGCTAGCAAAAACAATAGTATATTCACACATATTAAGAAAACAAATAAATAAGGTAAACGATAATACCTAAAATAACAACTCAAAATCATACCAAGAAACAATATATGAAGAAGAATATAACATACTAAAACAACTATCCATAAGCCAAATGAACAACATTGTAACAAAAATAAACATAGACATAACACTTAATAAAGAAATAGGAACCAAAGCAAACAAACGATTAAAACAATAACCCTAAAAAAGATGAAAACCTGCAACAATAATGGACCAACAATTTAACGGACGGTAGCTTAAAAGATAATCAGGCGGTAATAGAAATCTCACTATATATAAAATCGAAAATCACTACAATGACGTGAGAGTAAACATTCAGCGAGAGAGAGAAAGAAAGCGGTGAGAGCAGAGATCTCTTAGCAACGCGCGTTGCTGCAAAAGGACTTGCTTCATGCACCAATGCTAGCCCGCGGGTAATGAGAACAATGGTTATTAAGATTTTTTGTTTAGACATACCGATTTGAAATCACATGGTATTGGATATAATGATTTTTTTTAATCATTGAAGATGCAAATTAGCAAACTGATGATGATGTGTCGTACCTCATTGTGAAATGGTTGATATTCCAATTAAATCAATCATTCATTAAGCCAGTAAAGTTAGCTTTATGCACCATAAGCACCTCGAGTACTACATACACCGTCGTCATCGGCAGATAAGTGTGGTACATAATATCCTGTAAAACGGGTTGCTATACCCAGAACGTCGAACATGTACACTCCCTCAAATCTTCTTCTATTTGGCGTAACGTCCTATGCGGACATGCCGTATAGTATAGCCTTTCGAGACTTAATTCATTATCACGTAGCCGGATAGTCAATCCTTGCTATGGGGGGACGGTCCATGGGCTTGAACCCATGACGGGCATGTTATTGAGTCGTTCGAGTTGATGACCACGTACCACGGGACCGCCCCAAATCTACTACTCCCTCAAATCTACTACTCCGCAATATTGGCTGAGTCGGGACAAGGAAAACGCATGGCAATAAGAGGTGGATGTAGCCGAGAGACCCTAAGCGGCCATATGCTAAAAAGCCTTGCTGAAATTCAGAGCAAGAAAGCGGCGGATGTTGATGGCTTGAGAGTGAAAATTGAATTTGTAACGATTTGATCGCGTGCGGGAAGAACTACTTATTTCAAGATGTCCTTCCAGAACAAAGCACTAAAGGGAGAGATGGTTCATTGCGCAACATGTCTACAACATACTGCGCGTTAAGTGAGTGTGCACTGCATTTAGCCGGATCAGCATCAACTGCAGAATGAGTCACAATGAAACTATGCTTACTGTAGCGTGCCCAAGAGGGCTGCAATGATTCTGACTGTATCTATCAAGAGTGATGACGATATCTGCCATGTGATGCTATCACCGTACTATGGTGTTGATTAAGAACAACCATGTTATAATTAAGGACACGTCAAATTAGAAGCAAAATCTGAAAGATGTGGGCGGCAAGAATAAATAAAGTAGTTTGCAAATAAACGCGAATTTAGTTAATTGATCTAGGAAGGCTATAACAGTGTTAAACTATTCTGTTCTATTACAGTATAGATCGGAATATAAGAACTACACATTTGGAATGGTTATATGAGGGGATGTGTTCACTGTTGAAATTTGATATTTGGCGCAACAATAACAATTGTCTCATACATAAATACCAAATCCATTTAATACTTCAAAACCAGTTTCAGGTTAATAAAATTTTGATGGCGATTTTGGAAATGACCCGCATAAAATTAAAGATCGAGAAATTTTACATTGAAATTGTTGTGAGTATCTATTACTTATTACCTGACGTATGAAACATAAGTCGAAAAAATGAGTAGAAATGAAATTCTAACCACGTGCGATATCATATTTTTGTAGTTCAATCTTACATTTACTTACTTACTTACTTACTTATCCGGCGCTACAACCGCTTTGCGGTCTTGGCCTGCCCCAGGAGTGTCCGAAACTAGTATTAAAGAATTTGCCTCGCATGCGCAGGGTGCATAGCCTATCGTTTATAACCTTGAAATCCATGATTGCGGGTTTCAACCGGGGACCTACGGCGAAACCCGTTCCGAGCACGCGGTGGCGGTCGTGGCAGCTGTAGTATATGTCGTAGCAATGTTTACCACGCCTGTTGTGCACACCGTTCCCTAGCCATCGAATCTCTTGTAAAGCTACGAGGTCCATGCTCAGTGTGGCTAGGGCATCATCAAGTTTTTTCAAGGCTCCGGCTTCGCTTAGAGTGCGTACGTTCCATGAGCCCATTTTCAGAGTAGTCCGGGGGCATTGCGTATGGTCGGTATCGGGATGTCCGTTTCGAAAACTTCTGTGGCTTTCCGTAGTCGTTGATTCATGGGACTGGGTGACTGGCCCCGCGCCCACGTGACCGTTTTGTTTAGCGTCGGGTTGCCCCCCCGACGTTCAGGCACCCAGTTTCCCGGGATACCCACCCCCCTCCTGGTTCGCCATTTGCCACCATCCGCCCGAGGGGTTGGGTCAAGCCCGTGTACCCAAGCTTGGATATGTGGTGACACATGTTACCACTCTGCCGAACGAGGATGTGTCGGAATAGGAGTTGGATGGGAGAGCCTGTATTATTCCTCAATGGGGCTTCGGATCCCATCCCATTACAGAGCTAATCTCTTACTAAATTGAGCTAAATCTTACATATATGGGCACAAAAAACAGAAGATGGATTGAAGCAGAAGTGAGCATTTCAAAAATCGTATGTTTTAAGTACGCAGTTGGGATTGGATGTAAACATGTTGTATATGTATTAGCGGCACCCTAATTTTTTAATCCACTGCACATCAATACGTTATTCAATGAACACGTTGTAGAGGTTACTACTTAGCTATACTTTCCAAAAAATCACGCCGATAACTAAAGAATAACAATCAAAACATTATACATTTGTGTCAACAGAGGCTGGAACGTATCAGTTCTATTGAAAATAAGTAGAAATGTAGCTACTGAACCTTCTGTTTTATCAAAATGGCCACAAAACTCGCCAATCATGATTATCTTTGTTATTACAGTCACTATCCGATATACGCTATCGTACGGGACCGACCGCAATAGCGTATCTCGAGTTTTCGCGTATAGCGGATTCATATGGAAAAATAGTTTACACTACCGGTTCGAGGGTTGAAAAATATCGCCACAGAGTTTTGCATTAAAGTGTTTTGTTATACAATAGGTATCTTTTGCACAAATTTAATGAAAAATGCATTAAGAACATTAAAGAAATTCAAAAAGAGCATAACATATTTCAAAAAATTAAAATATTTGCAAAAAACACATGGAGCTGTCAAATTTAGAAGAATCGCGTACTGCGAATTCGCGTAAATCGAGTATCGCGTACTGCGGATAATTGCTGTACTTATAAGTGTTAGTAAATAAGATTCATTGGTACTTTACGTGCGTAACAAATAACCTTATCTTTGAACACCAGTTAAAAAAATACAAAATTGCGTGACTTGGTTTTTTATGGTTATTTAATATTTAAAATTTACATCAGTATGGCTCAAAAGTAGCCTCATCGATATTTAACGGCTCTGCAATGTACAGTAAGAACTGTTATGGTTGTTTCCACTGAACGTGTAGAGTTTGAAAATAATTCGAAATTTGACGACATCCGGTAGATTTTACCGGGCCTTAACTAGTTTACATAAAAAATAGAAAACATAACATATACAAAGATTATTAAATTAAAAGCATAGCATCAACAGCAACAATAGAACTGATAGCCATCGAAAAAGCTTTGAGGATAGCTAAAAATATGAGATGAAAAACATAACCCTACATACTGATAGCCTGATCTCATGCAAAATCCTAAAAAAAGCTTAAAAAGAACCACAAATAGAAGGAATTATATATAACATCTTACAAAAATGCACCAGCACTAACACACAAATTGTTTGGATACCGTCGCACGTAGGAATAAACGGAAACGAAGTCGCAGACGAATTAGCGAATAAAAGATGCCTAACAAGTGTAGAATTAGACAATAAAATAAGTTTTACTGATGCCAAAGATTTTTACCGTAAGGAAATGTAAAAAGAGGCTACAGAATGGTACACAAATGAGTCCATTACTAAAGGGAAAAAATCCTAAATTTCCAAACTTAATTCAAACCTTTTGGCACAAAAACATAAAAATTAGCGGGAAACAAATAAAAATAATTAACAGAATTTTATCCAGGCATGATTATTCAGATTACTGGCTAGTTAAAATGAAAACAATCCAAAAAGGCGAATGTGAAAATTGCAGATTATCGAATACAGGATGGCACATGATTTTTGATTGTCCCAAATACAATAATCATAACAATAACAATAGAACAAATTTGAAGATTTCCGAAAAACATTGAGAGAACCCTCTGGAAAAACAATAAGGCAAATTATAAATTTCATAAAACAAAACCACATAGAAATATGAAAAACAGAGGAAAAGGAGAAACATCTTTTATCTCTTCCTGCAATGGAAGATCATATAAAGAAAAAAATCTCCCTAAAACCTCTAAAAAACAAAAAAACAAACAAGAGAAAAAAACAATATCATAGATAACTTTAATTAACTAGGGAAATAAATGGAACACCACAAACAAATGGAAACTTACTGAATTTTGTTTTCAAAACCCAGTATAGTTACCCACACACACATACACACCAAATTCAAAAAACAGACACAAAAACAACACACAACAGACAACACAAAACACACAACACAATCTAAGTATCAAACCCTTTGATATAAACGATGTAAAAACCAAAGAATAAAAGAAGAGAAAAAACAAAAAAAAAGAGAAATAGACTGCAAGGTCTCTCTAACAATCAAGATGGTCAACCTCTGATTATGGTGTCCCACAACATCATAGGAGGACAAACCCCATCACCCAAAGAAGAAGAGAAAAAACAAGAACAATTAAAGAGAAATAGACTGTAAGGTCTCTCTAACAACCAAGATGGACAACCTCTGATTATGGTGTCCCATAACATCGTAGGAGGGCAAACTCCATCACTCAAAGATGAAGGAGAAGGCTATGCCCAAGAACTGTGTAGGAACGAGGTCCCGTATTGCAGAACGATTTGACAAATAGCCTAAAGTTCGTTACAGGCAGTTTGACATCTAAGGCCGAAAATACACGGACCGGAATTTCGCGTCTGCGGAATTTTCTTGTTTATCGCAGCCGCGAAATTCCGGTCCGTGTATTTTAGACCTAAGAGCCCTTAAAATTTCAATCAATCGGTTCAAATTTTATTTGTGATTAATAATATCAATCCGTCTGGTCATTGCCATAAAAATGTTAATTCGTTTATACATTTTACTTGAAGAGTAAGTATGCCTGTAGTACATGTTTGAGGCAATGATGAATTTTCAAGGGCTTTCTGCTGTCTAATGGCATCCAAGCTGGCCAATTCGATTTTGGCTAATATTTGACCTCGTTCCTACACAGTCCTTAGCTATGCCCATTTTACCGAGTCAAAATAGCTTCTCGTAAAACAACAACTTTTATTTTACACTGTTTTCATGATTTTAAGTTGTTTTCATTCTATTTGGAAATTTTAATACATAAATAAAGGGTGGAGGCATACAATAGAAAAAAGAAAAATTGCATTTTGTGCCATATTCAAAGGAATATTCAGTAAACTGCTTAACATGTCCATTTTGCCCCGCTTTCCCCTACATCCGATCTCGTGTCGATTAAGAATCGAATACCAGAAGAATTGTCGCAGATTTGCAGACGGCAACTGATTCTTAATCCGCCCACCTCGCCGATTCCGGATGAGCGGAAATCTAGTTTTGACTGATGTTACCGTGCAAATAGACATACAGCGACAACGTCGCGCGCGACAAAAAGTAGCTCAATTTTGCAAACAGAGCTACTCGTCGCGCGCGACAATTTTGCTTCATCCGAAATAATCGAATTATCTAGTTTTTTTACAAGCCAGATTAATGTCAAACACAAAAAATTAGATTTGAACACATGTTAGCCTATTTTTGTGTGTTTTAAAATATAAAACAAGTTGGTTGACTGAGTCAAATGAGCTACTTTGATCTACACAGAGTGAAATTTTGAGCTATTTTTCGTCGCGCGCGACGTTGTCGCTGTATGTCTAATTGAACGGTTACTGGCAAGGGCTTCGTCATCGCGTAGCTCGATTTCCATACTTCCGGCGATTTATTCCGGTGAGTTTTCATTGGTACGATTTTGAGAAGTGGAACGCAATCAATCGCGCTCAAATTACCGCTCTTTCACTTGGCGTAGCTCTACTATCATGGCGGTAAATTTTTCTGCTAAATTTTCCGACGTATCTTTTTGCACAGAAGCATGGATGACCGATGTTTGGGGAGCCATTTCTATCATTTTATCTGCCATCACCGCCAGCTTCGAAAGACTTCCTTCGTGGATGCTAAGTATTGCACGTATATTAGCTCGAAGTTTTTGCAAAAATAGCCTTTTTAACTAGGAATCATTCACATTCAATCCGTCAGCAAGTTCTTGCATCTTCGTTAAAAGACGTGTAGGACGAAGGTCTCCAAAATCGTACGATCCAAGTTGCTGATCCATTTTGGCTTGTTCGGTGAGCTCGAATCGAGAGATAAGACGTTGCTAAACGGCTTCATATTTTCCTGTCGCAGGAGGCTGTTTTACATAATCAGCGATATGACAAAACAACGAATTGTTCGAGTTTAGCGACAATCTGATAAAATTTTGTCTCATCCTTATGAACGCCGACCAACAAAACCTGAATTTCAGCTTGCGAAAACCACAACGATGGATCGTTCTTCCAGAATTCCGGTATTTTAACCGAAACGGCTGCAGTAGCAGGGGAAGTTTCTTCGTTAGAAACGTTTTCGGTAGACATGTTCGTTCACGAATTTTCGAATTAGGAAAACTAATAACAATCCGAAGATCACGTCGAGGTTGTGGTGAATTCCGCTCATTTTCACTCAATTTTTGTGATTCTTTATTACGTTTCCGTCTTGTTTATTACAATCCGTCTTGCACAGCCAACAGCTCTCTTCGAGATCAATCACAAGACTGAAGTTTTTCGTCGTTCTGCTTCCTCAGTCGCCGTATGTTTTCGCCATGCTCTCCGGTTTCGCTTCTGTCATCTCTCAGCTTTTCGGGTGCTCCCTTGTTTTTTAAATTGAACGTTATTGCGCAGCTTGTACTTTCATATCGCAGGATTATTCGAATCTCATTTTAATAAATTTCTTTCTCTACCGTTCATTCTTTCGGACGCTCAGTTTTAGTTTTCCTTAATATTTGTTTTGTCTTATATTTAATCCCTAGTACTAATCCCGACAGGGGTCACCAATGTGGGAGCGATTGAAAGACGATGTACGCCGTTCTAAGAGAGAACTAAGACTTACTACAATTATTCGATATTCAGTGTAACCACTGTTGCTTTAACCAATGGCTGCTTGATTACAGCTAAGATATTGAGGCGGTTTCCAATGACCGATCGATGGCGACTGATAGTTCATTCTGTGAAAAGATTCACCGATGAACAGGTTTTTGGTTCATTTTGAGCCAAATTTTGATCGTTGAAATTCATTTTTGCTCATTTCAGAGTCATTAAAGTTCATTTTGGTTCATTATTATTATTATTATTATTATTTATTTAATCTTCAACGGGCCGTATGGCCTAATTAAGATGTAACAGTTCGATTGAGAAAAAAATACATAGCAAAAATTTACATCGCAATTCACTGCGGCCACGGCAAAAGCCGGAGGCGTTCCTTGAAGCACTGAGTTGAGATGTCGAAGTCGAAGCAATCCGAGACAGTGTTGAAGACAGCCGACATGCGGAACATAGGGTCAGACCGACCAGCACTGGAACGGGGTTGAGCGAGCCGTAGAGTTTCTCTAGACCTAAGTGTTCGGGATGGTGCATAGATATCGACTCGATGCAACAAAGGCGATGAGTCGATAGAGCCATTTAGCAATCCAGCGATGAAAGAGCACTGTGCATTGCGTCTTCTAACCAAAAAAGGTTCAAGGCCTAGAAGACGGCACCGCGCAGCATACGGAGGAAGATTATTGCGATCCTGCCAGGGAAGTAGGCGTAGGGCATATCTCGTGAGCTTACGTTGAATCGCCTCAAGTCGAGCAATTGAAGAAGCGGTAGTTGGGCTCCAGACTACGCACGAATATTCCAGAACCGAACGAACGATGCAGTTGTACACAGCTTTGATGCACATGGGGTTGCGGAATTCATTAGTTGTCCGGATAACCACGCCAAGTAATTGATTTCCTCTGGCTACAACGTCATCGATATGCTGTTTAAAGTTCAAACTAGAGTCAAGCAGAACGCCCAGGTCTTTGGCATGATTTTGTCGATTAACTGCAGTGCCGTCCATGAAGTAGGTCCCAGTGACTGGGCTCCTGCATCGACTAAAAGACACACAGTAGCATTTCTCGATGCAGATAGTCAGTCCGTTACGCTTGCACCACGAACAGAAAATTTCGATGCAGTCTTGCAGGAATGTACAATCACCTGTGTTGTGAATAGGCGCAAAATTTTTTGCGTCGTCGGCAAACAGACTGATACTGTCGGGAGGTAAAGCGAGGGTAACATCGTTGATAAACAATATGAAGAGAAGCGGGCCAATATTGCTTCCTTGTGGCACACCCGAGTTGCTGACTATTTCTTTGGACATGTGCTTATCAATTTTCACGATGTATGTGCGATTAATTAGGTAAGACTTAAGCCACTGTACGAGCGAGCTGGAAACTCCTAGCTGATCGAGTTCAGCGAGAAGAATTGCGTGCGGAAGAGAGTCGAATGCTGCTTTCAGATCTGTATAAATTGCATCGACTTGAGCTCCGGCATCAATTTGACTAGTGCAATAGGTTACAAATTCAACCAGGTTCGTGGTAGTCGACTTTTTTGGCACGAACCCATGTTGATACGGGCTTAGGTAGCTGCGGCATGCATGTAGCAGATGTTTGTATATCACTAGTTCGAACACCTTGGCAATGGCACACAAAGATGTAATACCCCGGTAGTTGATGGCATCTGTCCTGTCGCCCTTTTTGTAAATAGGAACCATCCAAGATTTCCTCCATGTTTTGGAAAAGTAGCCATTGGCTAGCGATGCATTGAACAATTTTGCAAGGATAGGTGCTACTGTCGTTTGACAGCGTTTCAGCACGGTAGAAGGAATTCCGTCGGGTCCAGGAGCGAAGGAAGGCTTTAGTTGCGCTAGGGCAGATAAAACGATCTCACTGTCGATGAAAGGAGTGCTCATGTTAATTGCGCCAGCCATTAACACTCCGTTGACGAGAGCAGCATCAATGGTATCGGTATCATTCATGGCCGGTGAAAATCAATCTGCGAAGCGATCCGCGAAGAGATTGCACATTTCATTAGTGTTGGCACTTGTTGCTCCTTTGTACGTAATGGATTTCGGTGTATGCGTGGATTTTGTTTTGCTGTGATAGAAGCGCCAAAACGAGTCAGGCCACCTGCAGAGGTTACGTTGGATTTTACTCAAATATCTGCGATATCGAAACCTGTTATAGCTGCAGTATAAAGAGTGCGTGTCAAAGTAGATCGAGCGAGATCTTTGGCAGCGGCGCGTTTGGTAGTGACGATAAGCAGCTCTTTTTACACGTTTGAGTCGTTTGAGTGTGCGGTCCGCCCAGGGGGGGTTAGGTTTAGGACGCTGAACTGGGACGCATACAACAAAGGTTTGCAGCATGAAGGACGAGAATGAACATACTGCTTCGTCAAGTGAAATAAAATTGGAACAATGAAAGCTATTGTTAAACATTGAAATCATGTCGTTCAGTTTCACATAGTCAGCTCTAGCAAAGTTATAACGATAAAATGCGGTTGTCGTCGAGTTTTGTCGAGTCGTCGAATTGCGTCGGGTCGACGAGTTAATACGTATATTGAAGTCAAACGCCGGGTGATAGGAGTCAAGAGGTACAAGCGAAACAACACTTGGAAAGACAGGCGAACACAATTTAGCTGCAGCATTGTTAGCGTAGAGCAGGTCAAGCATGCGTCCGTGCGAATTATTGATGAGATTAAGTTGCACTAATCCGTTAAATTTAAATCCATCCACAAAGGTGATGTTGGCCAGTGAGCGCGCAGTTGGTTCATAGTGCGTGATTGATGAGTATGCTGGCGAGGACGAAGGATCAGCCGTGGACCAGCTTATGCTAGGCTGATTGAAATCGCCAATAACAAACATCAGATCCGAAGGCTTCAGTGTGAGAGTGAAGCCGCTGATACAATCATGTAGAGAGCGAAGAGTCGATATCTCGGAGCTAAGCTGCGGTGGAATGTATACTACCATGACGTACAGATGTGCGTTATTGCAGGTGACGCGCACACAAATATACTCGAGAGAACGATCACGGGAAGGTAATTCTATCGACTCGTATGCGTTAGAAACGGCTAGCAAAACACCACCACCGCGAGCGCTAGAGCCGCTGAGAGAGCGATCACAGCGGTAAACAGAGAAGTTGTTGTTGAAGAGAAGAGCAGATGAAATGTTGTCAACAAGCCAAGTTTCCGTGAGGGCGATGAGGTCGAAGTCAGCCTCCGATACAGCTAGGTGAAATTCTTTTGTTTTAGTACGCAAACCTCTAACATTTTGATAATAGCAGCTTAAATACTCAGCGGTAGCGTTGTCATTGTGGTGGTTGGATAAAGCGGGTATACGGTAAGTCAATTGAGCTGCGTTGTCAGAGCATGAGGCTTGGCGTGTTTGTTGCGTGCAATGAGCGTAACTTCGTCTAGTTGAGAAAAAAGCGATCGATTGTAGACTGGTGCAGGTGCGGAGATGAAGCGCGGTGGTTTTGGGGCGGTCCAGAAACAAGTGTTGAGTTGGGTGCTTCCAAGGTATCATTCACCGGGGGGTGACACTGTTGTGATGATGTTGTTTCAGGACCAGGTGGAGTAGACGTGCGTGCTGCTAAACGGTGAGTCGTTGTTGGTGTGCGTGTGGTGTAGCGGTGATCAGTACTAGTAGCTGGTGTGCGTGTTGTAAAGCGGTTTCGGGTGGCTATAGGAGATGAGGTTTGGTGGTCGTGTTGACGGGATGGAAAAAACTCACGTACACCGATACCGACGGGCCAGGTGGATGGTGTGAGTGCCGGATCTCGAAGGATAGCCGGGACTCTCACTTTGAATGAAAGCCAATTCATGCTGTCCACACTAACCCCTCTTCTCAGCAGGCAATACGCTATAACGTCATCGGTGGCTAAGCGACGCTTTACAGAAGCGACCACTTGTTCCACAGTGACGGCTGTTGATAAGCGGGATAGGCGGATCCATATCCTATCTGTGAATGGCTCACGAGGTGCAGCTTGAAGCGGTGATGATAACGGATCGGTTCCCACCAGTTCTTGAGGTTGTGTAGGTGCCGGCTGGACGGCAATCGTGGTATTGGTGTATGCGTTTGGCGATGACGCGGCACAAAGGATGTTACCGCGATTGTTTACAATTCTGTTTACACCAGGAGATTCCGAATCCTCGATTACGCGCCTCCGCTTTCTACCCGTAGCCGGTCGAGGATCAGGATTCCGAATGTGAGGCGTGGATGCAGTTTGAAGGAGGGTAAAACCACTGCGAACTTCGGCGACAATAGGCTCAACGAGCTTGCCGATAGCTGCTACAGCTGAGGTGAGGGCGGCTTGGAAACCGACCTGGGCGCCTATTTCTTTTACCGAACGGCAGCGCGGATTTTTAAGAATGTTAGTGCAGCCAATTTAGCCAAAATTTAGCCGGTCTCATGGTACAGTCGTCAACTCGTACGACTTAACAACATGCCCGTCATGGGTTCAAGCCCCAAATAGACCGTGCCGCCATACGTAGGACTGACTATCCTGCTATGGGGGGAAATCAATAAGTCACTGAAAGCCAACCCCACAAGTGTGTTGGCAGGCCTTGACCGGCATCGGTTGTTGAGCCAAAGAAGAAGAAGAAGTGCAGCCAATGCAGCTCCAGTGCAGGTCGACATTGGACAATCCTGCGTCAATCAGCTCGGGGGGCAATTTGCAACAGCCGCGGTGGAACGTAGCGTCACAATATGCACAACAGATGATGCAGCCGGTGGCCTCTAGCGGTTCAGCACACGAGAAGCAAATAGCCGCCATCGCGAAATCACGCGTAATCACAGCACAACACTGCTAAGCCGAGCAGGAAAAAAACAGCAGGAAACCACAGTTGCGGTGCAACTAAACAATTCGCCAACACGCAACGATGATGTGAAGCAGTTTAATAGTCCGTAGAATAGGCAACAATGCGATGCGACGCAGAAAACACAAGAAATTTACTGAAAAATCACAGAGCGCGACGAAAGTGCGGCCGAACAGTTAAACGTCAAACGTTCTAAGACGACTGTCAAGAGCGTACGCGATGCAAATTAACAGTCGTTTAATTATACTGCTCGATTTTTTCCCCCGTGTTTGCCTATATGCGATATCGAGCAGTCGTTAACTGTTTTGACGATCGTTAATTTTAACAGGAATGAACCACAAATGAACTCGGTTAAACCAAAATGAACTTTAAACGACTGTTAAAATGTGTTCATTTATTCGCGATGCCGGCTATTGTTATAAGCAATCCACTGCACCATTAAAGGAATGTGCGTGAATCCATCATCCTTCTATGCTCATACATCTTGTTATGATTGTGCCAAATCCCGATTGCATCGATTCCCGTAGGAATGTGCCTACTCGAGCTAATAATTGCATCGATTCCATCAAGGAATGTGCGCTACAACCACTATCATCTGCATCGATCTCATTAAAGGAATATGCGTCCTTCTATGCGCATAAAGCTCATTTGTGATGGAGTGCTATCGGCTAAGAAATGTGCTTCACCTGCACTTATACTTGCCACAACACTAGATCCATCGGCATCAATCCCTCGATTCAAGGAATATGCGTGGTAATCCAAATTCACAAACCACTCACCGGTATTGACTGAAACCAAAAATCGATCTATTTTATTATAATGAAACGTACATAATATCACAACACACAACTTCACAATATCACTCATCTCCCACTCAACTGCGCCATTGTAGTGACCGGAGAAGGGCATTACCATTTCGGACTACATCAACACATAAAACACTCTCAGTATATGACTTCCAGCTGACAATTCTAACTCAACTGCTGTTTATTATCTCTCCTCATCATGTCGTGCATCTTCATACAGGTCCGAATTTCTCTGACTCTCTCATACTCTTCATATCTATCTTTCTCTCTCATTACCTCTGTGTTTGCTTTCTATATACTATAATTCCTACACTAATGTTTCATTTTCTCCGTAATGAATTTTGATTTCCTCATTTCGTTTACGATGTAAGATTACAACTACCTTAAGTTGTTCATTTTGATCTTTTGTTATTTTTAAGCATTTTAAAAATTATTTTCCTATCCTATTTTCTTCCTTCTGCCCAAACTTTGGTTCATTGCATCGGTGTGTAGTGCACGGTCAATAGACATAGATTTAATATCTAGGACGGTGCGGTCTTTCTTATGGGATGGGTCTGGGGGATTTCGAATCCAATGGACGCAATTTGCCCTCCCACGCAGACGAGGTGGTCTCAATCTTCACATTCCCGCGATAACTGCAACGGCGTTGCTGGTGAATCGGTACGTTGCTGGGCAGCGATACCTAAAAGTCGGCGCTCAGCACATTGCTTATGCTGGAAATCCCCCAAACCTAGGTTCCATTGCTACATCATATCCTTGCCTTCGGACGGTAATCCAGCAGATCGCATACCTTTCGGTACCTACCATCACGACCAAAAGTTTGCGGCAAATGATGATCGACAGACTTCCGGACCCCAAAGTGGCTTTGGAGTCACCTTCCACAGCGATGGATCTGGAAAAACGTCAGCAGCTTCAAACTATCATCACATCAACGGTCGATGCTGTACTTGCTGGTGCACAATAAGGTGCCTCTTGGACTGCTGCTCGATAGGGTGAATCGTGCTTCCTCAGCCTGCTCATTCTGCTCCCGGATAGAGACTCTGGAGCACAGATTTGCCCTGTGTTCAAGGGTATCTAGTGCTTGGAGCATACTAATGCAAGCTATAGAAGCCATCGTTCCAAACCACAACCTAAACTTCCCATCCCTCCTCTTGCCAATTTTAAGTCACATTAGTATACGTAAGAGGATTCCCATCCTAGGTTTGTTTGCAAATTACATCATCCACATTGTTGGAAATAGTGTTGGCCGTTCCGGTCCGAACCTAGTAAAAAAGTTCCGTTCTTTATGTAGGCCGTTCCGTTCCGATCCTTTATACAAAATCGTTCCGTTCCGTTCATTCCGTTCTTTCCGTTCATTCCGTTCTTTCCGTTCATTCCGCTCCGTTCCGTTCATTCCGTTCATTCCGTTCCGTTCCGTTCATTTCGTTCTTTCCGTTCATTTCGTTCTTTCCGTTCATTCCGTTCTTTCCGTTCATTCCGTTCCGTTCAATACGTTCTTTCCGTTCACTCCGTTGCGGTCTTTGCCGCTTCAATATTGTCAGCAAGGTGCTATCGTTCGTGCGTTCCGTTCTTTAAAAAAACCGGCTTTGTCCGGCTGTTGCTTGCTGCATGCAAGATAACTGTTCACTCTTTCTCGCACACAGTATGTGTTGCCTGTGCACTCTCCCATGCTCACAGGAATATTCATCGCACTTCGTCGCGTATCGTTTATAAAAATCGTGATAAGCGAAACCAAAATATGTTATTTGGTGTTATGGTGTTATTTGTAACATCTATTATACTTTTTGTTATAATTTAGCTTATCCTAACCAGACAAATAATTATTATAAAAATTAAATCTGTACTCATATGGCAGAACGGGTTGGAAGAGATGTATTTTAATATGCGATTATGAACAACGAAAAATAAAATGTATTTATTTTTTATGCCACGATATCCGCTTGATCTTGGTACTCGGCATGATTCCAATATTTAGCCATTCGATTCGAAGCATTCTGTTCCATTCGACAACCGTTTGAGTGCCGTTATGTTGTAAACGATTTATGTGAAAAAAAAACTATTTGTTGTAAGTAGTAAGTGAACTTCAATTAATTAGTCAATCTCGTGATACAATCGTCAACTCCTACCGCTCAATAACATCGGCATGGGTAAAAGCCTCGAATGGATCGTGCCCCCATACGCTGGGATGATTATCCTGCTATGGGCATTTAAGTTACTGATAGCCAAGCCTATTAGTGGTACAGGAAGGCTTTGACCGAAAATGGTCGTCGCATCTACAAAGTTAAAAAAATGCTAGATAATAAATGCATGCTTTATATTAGCACAGCTGGTACAGCTTACTGGATATAGGATGAACCCATTTGGATTTGGTGATTTCAGAATGATGATTTAAGAAACGCCTTTTCATATCCTGTCTCAAGTAACACCTCCCCCCCCCCCCCACGGATGACAGTTTGGCTTGACAGTGACAGCTCTGGGTCGGTTCATTTGCACCCCAGGTTCACGTTCCGTTCTTTTTGAAAAATGAACTAGTTCCGTTCCGTTCCTTTTTTTTAACGAAATTCCCAACACTAGTTGGAAACAACAATGCTGTGATTGATGAAGAGATCCTTAAATGTTCTTTGTAAAACCTGTACGTCCTCCTTACGTGTATCCCAATTTCCAAATGTTACACTACATTTTAAGTTGTTTAAAATAAACAATTTCTATAAAAAAATTTTCAATATTTTTTAATAATCAGCCTGTTACCTTGTGTTATTCCGTGTGCATCAATCTTTTAGAGACTTCATTTAGATTGTTTGAACCTTCGCTCGCATATATAATTTTGCCGATTAGTCCAATATGTCTGTCTTCTTTCGAATTTCTTTGGCTACTATCGATGGAGTCTAATTTTCATCAGCTGTTTGCCTTGACCTTATTCGACCTTACTTTAAGACCTTAACCGAACTTATCGCTAATATGCTCTAAAGGTACCAAAATCGGTCAGTTAGGCACTGGTCTTGTTGCGTGCGAAGTGCATGCAGAATAAAAAATAAAAAATGAAAAGACACAAGATCGGTGAATTTCCACGAAACGCCAGCCGTACCCCCCACGATGAACGTCGCTACCAGCACGCGCAGCACCGGTACCGTCTACACAAAGGATTGCTCGATGGATTGATCGATGCGGAATTTCTGGAATCGCCGGTGCGAACAGATGTCGCCGGGAGTGACAATGGAAACCGGGAGCGCGATGGGAGTTGGGGACAAACGGGAATGGGAGTGGGAGGAAAGGCGTAGAATTTTGGGTTAGTATCGTGCAGAAAAATTGTGAAAATTTTGGTATATAAAGGCGGCTCAAGCTGGAGCCAAATCAGATTCGAACGATAAGCCAAAGTGTTAAGAGCTTCATTTCATAACATCCGAAATAATCCGAATCTCAAGGAACGATCCCCCTTTCTGTTGCATAGACTCCCGAGGCAGCGAGGAGCACTAGCTGAAAGGCTTGGAGAATTCCCCGTTGTAGCCGTAGGAGCCGGAACCTTCGCCCGGCGGAGCCCCTCGGCCGCAACATTGGTGGCTCCAGAGAGGAGAGCCTCACCGTAAGATAGTGTCGTCGCGTCGTTGCTAGACCGGAGTGGACGAGCCGTGTAGCTACCGTGCTCCGTGTTACCAAGTGCGCCGTGGTCCCGAGTGTCCAGCCGCACCGGAAGGGTCGAGCCCAGAGTGTGCTTCTGGAACCGAAGTGTCCAGCCCATCTGTGACGTCGTCACATCATCATCATTGGACCGGATT
This sequence comes from Anopheles merus, assembly GCF_017562075.2. Taxonomy (NCBI): domain Eukaryota; kingdom Metazoa; phylum Arthropoda; class Insecta; order Diptera; family Culicidae; genus Anopheles; species Anopheles merus. The sequence goes on along the minus strand of NW_024427600.1, from coordinate 211,738 downwards.
GGAATAAAAAGCTAAGTCCGTGCTTCTGGCCAGAGTGTCCAGCCATCCGCGTCATTGAAGTGCGCCGTGGTCCCGAGTGTCCAGCCGCATCAATTTATGTTATTTGTCATACGACCGGATTGGAAAAAAAAGCTAAGTCCGTGCTTCTGGCCAGAGTGTCCAGCCATCCGCGTCGTTAAAGTGCGCCGTGGTCCCGAGTGTCCAGCCGCATCAATTTATGTTGTTTTGTCATACGACTGTCAGTCGTAGAATTGTCGTAAAAATGGCTAACAAGAAGAGCAATTACTTTGTTGAGAACAAAAACGGCGCATGTCGCCTATGTACCGAACCAAACGGTGATAGTCCGTTTGTTAAGTGTGAAGAATGCGATCGATATTTTCACCTGGCCTGCGCCAAATTATCGGCGGTACCAACCGCAGAAGAAGAATGGTTGTGCATAAAATGCCAAGATATCAAAATCCAATACCAACAAGAAGAAAAGAAAAGCACACCAGATCAAGCCATACTAGAACTCGCCATGGTATTACAGAACAATAGTTTGGAAGCCAGCCGCCATATCAAGAAAACCACATTAGTAAACCTTCCAGAATTTGATGGGAAACCACAAGACTGGCCACATTTCAAAAAGACATTTGAAGACACAACAATTGAAGCAGGTTTTAGCAAGCTAGAAAACTTGAATCGTTTGCAACGATTTGTTAAGGGAGAAGCCGAAAAAGCAGTGCGTGCCTTACTCTTGGATCCGCAGAACGTTCCGGCCATCATGGCTCGTTTAGAAGAACAATTTGGAAGAGCGGACCAAGTATACAAAGAGCTATTGAAAGATGTGGTGAAAATAAAGGTCGAAGGACAAATGAAAATAATGGAGCTTTCTGACGCTCTTGATAACCTAGTTACAAATATAAAGATTTTAGGAAAAAGATCTTATTTGAATGATCCTCGACTCATCGATGAATTGTTGGCAAAACTTTCGATCGATAAACAACTGAATTGGGCACAGCACAAAGCCAGTCTAGAGGCAGCTAATTCCGAAGTAACGCTTGACCAGTTCAACGATTGGATGCACCAAATATCGAAGGCATTGCGAAGTCTGCCAAAAAGAACAGAGCGACCACAGAACAAGGTAAATGTTCACAAATATCACAATCGCAAACCACCAGGAAATTCCCAGCAAATGAACATTGCTCAAAACTTGCACACAGTTTGTCGCTTGTGCAAAGGACAACATACGTTGCCAGAGTGTGAAAACTTTTTACAGAAAAACATTAGTGACCGAATTGCATTCACCACACAACACCATCTGTGTTTCACATGTCTCCTCTCCAGCGAGCATGTCCAAAGAAACTGCCCATTGTCCAAAGTATGTAGTGTGCAGGGATGTATTCGGCGGCATCATCCTCTGTTACATGAAGTGCCCCAGCCAATATATTATCACTATAACGACGTACGTGTCTACTACCAGATCGTTCCGATAACCGTACGCAATGGGTCAGTGGCTATGAAAACGTTTGCTTTCTTGGACGCTGGATCGTCACTAACACTGATGGAGGAAGATTTGGCAAACAAGTTAGGTTTACAAGGCCGGCAAGATCCATTAACAATGACGTGGACCCAAAATCTAACGGTAGAACAAGACACCAGTCGTCGAGTGCAACTTACGATTGTAAATGATCAAGGAAAAGAATTCCTATTGAAAGAGGTGCGAACCGTTAAAAATCTACAACTACCACAACAAACAATAGACACCAATAGATTACTTGCTCTTTACCCACACCTGAAAGGCATTAAAATAGAATCGTTTACAAACGCTTACCCTACCATCCTCATCGGCTTAAGTCACAGCCACCTTATCATGCCATTAGACCGCAGAATGGGCCGTCCAGAAGAACCGATGGCTATCAAAACAAAACTCGGATGGATAATATTCGGAAATGAGTACACACAACCGGCAACAAGATCGGATCATTTCATGGTACACAAAAACGAGGAAATAATGAATAGAATGATCCAACAATACTTCAGTACGGAAGACTTTGGAGTGAAAGTGACAAAACCTCTTGTGCCCAAAGAGATAGAGCAAGCGAATAAAATTCTAGAAAAGACACTAGAGAAAAAGGATGGATATTATCAAGTGGGACTGTTGTGGAAACCAGAAGTGGCACACTTCCCAAATAGCTATCCAAACGCACTGAAACGCCTAGTAAGTTTGGAAAAGCAGTTGAATAAGAATAGAGAGCTGCAAGTTTGGGCAAAGAACACATTTGCAGATTACATACAGAAGGGTTATCTGAGAAAGTTGACGCCAAGCCAGGTTGCTATTGCAACACCAAAAACTTTCTATCTACCGCATTTCGTTGTAGTCAACCGAAACAAACCGATACCGAAACCACGATTGGTGTTTGACGCGGCTGCTGAAGTCAATCACATTTCGCTGAACTCCCAATTACTATCTGGCCCTGACGAAATGGCTTCACTTTTCGGTGTCTTGCTACGTTTTCGAGAAGGCAACATCTGCGTCACAGGGGACATCCAAGAGATGTTCCACCGAGTAAGAATACGGGAAGAAGATCAGGACTCTCAGCGTATTCTGTGGCGAGATTGTGAAAACCGGTGTCCCGATGTGTACGTCATGCAAGTCATGACATTTGGCGCGACTTGTTCGCCTGCATGCGCACAAGTAGTAAAGAATACCAACGCAGCTGCCCACGCCGAAACACACCCTCTGGCAGTAGACCCAATAGTTCGGCAACATTATGTTGACGACTATCTCGATAGTTTTTTCACAATGGAAGATGCAATTGAAACAGTGAGACAAGTAATTGAGGTACACAAAGCTGCTGATTTTCACATAAGAAATTTTACCTCAAACCGGGGGGAGTTACTGAAAACAATTCCTCAAGATCGTGTACAACAAAAAACAACTTCAGTACAAATCGAAGAAAAGGGCCAAGACTACGAGAAGATACTTGGTGTTCATTGGAACTCAACGATCGATCATTTTGGGTTTCAAGTCAAAATGAACAAAGTAACAAAAGACAGGCCAACAATGAGAGAAGTTCTTAGTTGTGTCATGAGTGTTTACGATCCGCTGGGCTTAATAAGCCACGTAACAATAGCTGGCAGAATTTTAATGAGAGAACTTCATGTTATAACGAAGGATTGGGACTCTACCATTCCAGATGAATTACAAGAGAAATGGGAAGAATGTCTACGCGTAGTAAAGAGTGCCGAAAACATACGAATTCCGAGGCAATTGGTGAAATCCTTGAATGATCCGCTAGAATTGCATACTTTCGTAGACGCTTCTGAGAACGCATTTGCTGCTTGCGTTTACGCCCGCACTGTATCAAGAGAAGGAACAGTATTTATTTATCTTGTGGCCGGAAAGGCACGCGTGGCGCCAATTAATCCATTGTCCATTCCTAGGCTGGAGTTACAGGCTGCGGTTCTAGGTGTACGTCTAACCGAAAGTATAAGAAAAGAACTTCGCCTATTCGTAAAACACATAACATACTGGAGTGATTCGGAAGTAGTATTAAGTTGGCTCAAAAATCGACGTAAATACGCACAATTTGTTGCTCATCGTGTGGGCGAAATTTTAGAATCATCTCGAGCCGACCAATGGAGATGGGTTCCATCTCGAGAAAATCCAGCAGACATTGCAACAAAACCATATCCAAATGATTGGATTTGGGTAAATGGACCTTCGTTTTTAAGAAACGACGAATCAGATTGGCCACACAAAGAGATCGTAGAAACGAATGAAGAATGCCGCGTAGTAGCTGTACACCAACACGCAGAAACAGCTATACCAGTCGAGAATTATTCTTCGTGGCCTAGATTGTTAAAACATCTAAAAATTCTGAAAAAGTTTGCCGATTCTATTAGAAATCGCTCAGCATTTACACGTTCCATTCAGCCTGATGACGTCCAATTAGTCCGAAATGGAATGTATCGCAGTGCTCAATGGGAAGGATTTCCCGAAGAAATGGCGACTCTCACTAAAGGGCAACCAGTACCAAAGCAAAGCCCTTTAAACAAGCTATCACCATTTTTAGACTCCGATGGCATCATGCGTTCCCGTGGAAGATTGGAAAACATCAGCGCGCTTCCCCAAGGTACACGCACGCCAATCATACTGCCACAGAAACCAAGATTGGTAAAATTGTTAGTGAGAAATTTCCATGAACGTTATTTGCATCAGGCCGACAACGTAGTTATCGGCGCAATTCGACAAGAATATTGGATAGTGAATTTGCGAGCAGTCCTAAAGAACATAAAGAAATGTTGCCAAAAGTGCATTCTACAAACCGCTGCACCAGTAGCCCCCTTTATGGCACCTCTCCCAGAATTTAGAGCTCACCCATACACACCACCGTTTTATAATACAGGGATCGACTATTTTGGACCTATCGAAGTACAAGTAAAAAGATCGTTGGAAAAACGATGGGGTGCTATCTTCTCGTGCATGAATACCAGAGCAGTTCATATAGAACTAGCCGAGAAGCTAGACACAGACAGTTTTATGGTATGCCTGAAGAATTTCCAAAATCGCCGAGGAAAAATATGCAACATGTATAGCGATAACGGAAAAAATTTTGTTGGTGCGGAGCGCGAATTAAGAGAATTAGTAACAGAAATCGACAAGCGCATGGGACATGAATCGGCGCTCAAGTACGAAATAAAATGGCACTTCAATCCCCCTTCCGCCCCCCATTTTGGTGGAGCATGGGAGCGGCAAATACAAAATATCAAGAAAGGATTGCGGCACATGTTTACTGAATGGAGTCACCGACACCCGACTCCAGAGACACTTCGTGCCACTTTAATTGAAATCGAGGCAATGCTTAATTCCCGGCCCTTAACACACATACCGCTGGAAAATGAAGAAGACGAAATACTCACACCATTTCATTTTCTTATTGGACGAAATGGCAGCCATATACCACCAGTAGTGAACGAAACCTCGGCAGCAAACAGGCAACAGTACAAACTCACACAGCATTACTCAAAGATATTCTGGGACCGTTGGAAAAAAGAATATCTTCCAACACTAATACGCCGAAATAAGTGGACTAACCACGTAGAACCCATAAAGGTGGGAGACATAGTCGTGCTGTTTGATGACAACGCACCTCCGGGAAAGTGGATCAAAGGAAGAATTATGAAAGCGAATATGGCCCCGGATGGGCAAGTACGATCAGTGGAAGTAAAAGTGGGAGAAAACATATTAAAACGGCCAGCTGTCCGAGTTGCCGTATTAAATATAGAGCAAAAAGAACATTTGCTTCTCCACACAACATCTCAGCAACACCAGGGCACACATCGAATCAGACCGCTTCAGCCTAACAATGACAACAATGAAACGAAGCCTCCTCGCAAGAAGACAAAGATCGCCCATGTCATTGGGCAAAACAGTTGTTGGAAAATAACCCACCAAGCACTTCGACCAACTAAGCAAGAAGCGTAATCCCCACCTGTGAATTACGTGGGGGAGAATGTTGCGTGCGAAGTGCATGCAGAATAAAAAATAAAAAATGAAAGACACAAGATCGGTGAATTTCCACGAAACGCCAGCCGTACCCCCCACGATGAACGTCGCTACCAGCACGCGCAGCACCGGTACCGTCTACACAAAGGATTGCTCGATGGATTGATCGATGCGGAATTTCTGGAATCGCCGGTGCGAACAGATGTCGCCGGGAGTGACAATGGAAACCGGGAGCGCGATGGGAGTTGGGGACAAACGGGAATGGGAGTGGGAGGAAAGGCGTAGAATTTTGGGTTAGTATCGTGCAGAAAAATTGTGAAAATTTTGGTATATAAAGGCGGCTCAAGCTGGAGCCAAATCAGATTCGAACGATAAGCCAAAGTGTTAAGAGCTTCATTTCATAACATCCGAAATAATCCGAATCTCAAGGAACGATCCCCCTTTCTGTTGCATAGACTCCCGAGGCAGCGAGGAGCACTAGCTGAAAGGCTTGGAGAATTCCCCGTTGTAGCCGTAGGAGCCGGAACCTTCGCCCGGCGGAGCCCCTCGGCCGCAACAGGTCTAATCTTGTTGCTCGCAACATTGTTGCTGGCGAAATGTATGGATTTTGACAGCTAGCGCAACTTTGTTGCATGCCAAATTCAATCCAATTTGATTTTTGTCTGGCAACATTTTTTATTTACCTTGGTCATGATGATCGGGTGTATGAAATGACACAGCAGCAGTGTGCGTTTTGTTGACATCCGCTAAATTTGGATTTTAAGCATTTATAATACATTGTTTGGTGTATATTTTGTTTTTATCAACACGTTATTCAACAAGTGAATGATAAAAAATAAACTCTGAGCTGTTAATTAGCAATTTTTTGACGCTAAACAACGTCAAAGCGAAATGTTGCAAGCAACATTCATAGACCACCTCAGCGATATGTTTCCGAGCAACAATGTTGCGCGCAACAAGATTAGACCGCTGCCTTAGCTGTCAAATTGTCAATTTGTCGTCCTTTCATCAGCTATCATAGCAGTTTGCCTAGCTCCATCTGGGATGGGTTGAATTTGGAATTGGTCAAGCTGTCGATATTTATATCGAGCAAGATAGCTCGATGTGTGAAAACATTTGCCTGTCAAATTATGCACGAGGCTGATATTGTCACTAACACTAACACTATAAAAACCTCAATCTATCTGGTTTGCTGTTATAATGAGTGAACCCTTCGGGCCAATGTTTTTGAACTTATAACCCATTATCAATTTTGGTGTTGTATCATAAGCATGGTAAGAACAATGATTCCCTCTAATATTTTTGACATATTCTATTATTACCACAAACCTCCATAGCAACTGCATTCTTAAAATACTGTACCTTGTTGGTTAAACACAATAACGATTCATGAAATCAACAACTTCATTATTTTTCATTCTCCAATAGCTCCATAGTTTATAATCAAGTCTTCTAAAGTTGATCTATCATCACGTGCAATCCGGTTGAGTCTCAATTCTGTCGTAATGTTTTAGCATTTGGTTTACAAACAAATAGTATTTGTTTATGTTTGCATGACCAACAATTCTACCGATTTTATGTTATTATTTTCAACAGAAGGAATTATTGCCCAGTTTTCGTTCGTATTACACTACTTTCTTTTAAGTAATTTTTATTTAGACGTATGGTGCTTCCAACGGCTCTAACAAGATTTTCATTTTGTATTTTTTTTCTGCATCAAGAGAGCTATGTTGCAATAATCATCAGTCAGCACCACATCTTATTTGCTTTAATGCTTTAATTCTATTAATTGTTGTCACATAATACAAATAGTCTCTCCTTTCTTTTCGTTTTTGATAATTGTTTGATTGAAGTTGTTTTGGAATCCCTTGTTTTATTCTTTCTTTTTAATTGTATTTATCTCTGTTGCTTTAACTATCTCTCTGTGCACTTCAGGCCGCGAAGCCACGGGGCTTTCTCAAGCTGAGAAAACATTCTCAAGCACTCATGTAAGTTTCTCAAGCACTCAAAACATGTTCTCACTCTGAGAAACTGATAAAGCCACACAAGTTTTATTTGGAGCTTTAAATAGAAAATAAGTTTTTGATCGCATGTTTTTAAGCTTTTTCAATTGTAAACATTGAATACATTTTCCAAAGTGATTATCGAAAAACGAATAGCACAATTGCTTATACAGTGGAACGTCGATTATCCGGGCAGCTCGGGACCGGGCGGTTACCGGTTAATCGATTTGCACGGATAATGGTCCAAGAAATGTCAAATTCATATAAAAATTATAAAATTCACTAGTTTTATGATTAATTCATCTTAAATCAATCGATTAATCGCAAGTAGAATATTATTTGAATCTATAACTATAGATTTAACAACAAAAATGAATTTCGAAAATACCACTAGACACTACAAAGCTGCACAAAAAACTGGCTGCCCACTTGACTATCGCTGCAAATGTTCGCTGTACGTTTGATCAGCTGTCACATTTATGCGCACGGTTAAGCCGCCCGCCGATTTATCCGCCCCAGGATAATCAACGTTCTACTGTATTTCAGTAAGCCGATCGCTGCATTGTCAACTTTCTCAAAGATTCTCAAACCGATTTTGTGCCGATTCGACAAACGTTGTGAACACAGGTTTCTCAAAAGCATTCATGAGTGCTTGAGAAAATAAGCGTTGAGAAACCTCATGGCCCCGCGGCCTCAGATAACAGCCGGAATCGCATTCTTCTGACCGTGGTCTTTTCCTGCATAGGCCGCGGAGCCATGGGGATTATCAACGCTCATTTTCTCAAGCACTCATGAGTGCTTTTGAGAAACCTGTGTTCTCAACGTTTGTCGAATCGGCACAAAATCGGTTTGAGAATCTTTGAGAAAGTTGACGATGCAGCGATCGGCTAACTGAAATATGAATAATTGTGCTATTCGTTTATCGGTAATCACTTTGGAAAATGAATTCAATGTTTGAAAAAGTTTAAAAAACATGCGATCAAAAACTTATTTTCTATTTAAAGCTCCAAATAAAGCTTGAGTGGCTTTATCAGTTTCTCAGAGTGAGAAAAATTGACGACGGCCACGAGCTCGCGCCTGAGAACAAATTTTGAGTGCTTGAGAAATTTAAATGAGTGCTTGAGAATGTTTTCTCAGCTTGAGAAAGCCCCGTGGCCCCGCGGCCTGAAGTGCACATCATCACATTCAAGATGTCACGCACATTGAGCTTCTCGCGCTTCCAGCCACCCTTCAGCTTATTCTTTTTATTATTCTATAGAATATATGTTGCCTTTTATGTGACAACTTTGCTGACCAGATCAATCTCTTTTTACATGCTATACTTTCCTTTCAATTTCTTTTCCTCTACTTTTGTCGTCAGCGTATGCAACATCGTATCAATTTTTCTATTTTAATATGGTACATCGAAATTCTTCTGACTTGATTTCTATGCTACGGAACCATATTGTTAGTCTGAACCATTAGTTTTAATGCGGCAAATTCATCGGTCGTGCGATTTGTGCTACCGAATCATGCTGAACTCACATTCTCATTACAATATGGCACTACGGGATTTCTCCAGGCTTGCCTTTTGTGCTACGGAATCATACCGGACTCAGATTCATTTTAATATGAAGCTTCGAAAATTTTCGGACTTGACTTTTGTGCTATGGAATCATACCGGACTCACATTCTTATTACAATGTGGCATTATGGATTTCTCCGGACTTGCATTTTTGTGCTACAGAATCACACCAGACTCACATTCGGCCGTATCGGAGAGCTCGTTCGTTCCCGGGAACGTTTGCCGCGACGCTCATTTTCACTCATTTCATAGCCCTCTATCATCAAAAATTAGAAACCCGTCTAGGTTTTGTTCTGCCCAATCTAGTGGTACAACCCTATCCACTCATGAGCGACGAACGTTCTTCGACGAGCGACCACCCCGATACGGCCGATTAACTTTAATACGGCACTTCGATTTTTAGGACTTGCCTTTTTACTATGGAAAAACTGTGCGCTATGAATTTGTAACCAGACTCGCAATTTATTTGTTTCGGATTGCTGTGCGCTACGGTTTTCGACTGGACTCACATCTCCTTTTATGAATGTATGCTTTTATGAACTAGGGTAACTGACCCGTATACGGCAGTGTACCTGTTTTCAGCAGGGAAACAAAAAAAGTGTAATTACGCAAAAACGCGTTGAAAATTGTTTCAACATATATTTTTTAAATAGAGATATGCTGATTTGTTATTCGTATACGAAGTTTCACAACATTTCCTTGCATATTTTTCAAAATATCAAACAAAATGTGCAGAGTTCAAAACGTTTCGGCAGATTTGCTGTCAGCGAATAGTTCGGCAGGTTTCATTATTAAGAAAACCAGAGCACTAAAACGATGAAAGTGTGGTTTTTATAAAAGATTCTATGGCTGCAGCAGTTATTCTAGCCCGTTTGAAAATGTTGATTGTAGACAGATAACTGCTGTGGGCGCCTGCCGAAACTTGAAACAATAACATATTTTTGATTTTGCTTAATATTCATTTATAACTTGATCAGAACACTACAACGCGTATGTCGAAACATAAAACAATATTTCCTGTATCAAATATCACCAATTTCACTGTAACTATTCCAATAACTTGAGAGAAAAATAATAATTTCGTGAGTCAGTCGGAGCCGTACTCTATCACCGTTAGGTAGTCTCATTTCTCCAATACCTATTTTGTTTGAAACTCACGCCAAAATGACTGTGAAAATTGCCAGCAAAATGACCAAAATGGGCAACATAAAATTAATAATTTAAGTACTTTTCAACACTAATCTTAGGAAAGAGAGAGAGTGTAAATTTTGTTTAAACATGTTTGTCTACCTATTGGCATTAATTAAAATATTTACCGACCCGTATTCGCGTTGCCGAAAATAGGAGTACAGCCTGCCGAACATAGGATCAAACTGCCAGCAATAGGAACAAAAACAGTTCATGAATATCGCTAGAAAATGCATTTCAAACGGCAAATAAAAAATAGCACAACATAATACAATAGTTTATCGTTCAAAGTAACGTCACTTTCACGAAAAATAATGAAAATTGTAAGTGTACGAGCAGTTTTTGTGAAACTGCTGCACAAACCTGCCCAATACTGGTACATTTACCCTATTTTGATTTGCACTGCGGTCTTCAACCGGACTTGCGTTTCGTCTTATGTTTCATTTTCATCAAACACTGTGCGCTACGGGTTTTCAATCGGACTGGCATCTTCTTTTAAAATTATTGTTGTGACAACAGCGTTTATTATGGTTCTGGGGAACACCCAAATGTAGAGAGGAAACCGTTGTAGAGTTCCACTGCTCGACAGGAGAAAACTCCATCGCGATTGAATCGCGATGGCGGGAGGTGGTGAGAGGATATAGGGGTCGGAGGACGGACTCCCGGCCTCTTTTCGTGCCAGTTACTCGAAGAATAAGAAATTAATTTTGTGATTTTTCGCCACTAAGAAATATCTACGAAATTTTCTTTTAAGTACCTTTTCGCAACAATTATACTATTGGACATCTCTTTGTTTACAAACACTGTGCGCTATGGTTTTACAACTGGACTCGCATTCTTTTTATAATCATTATAACTATTTCGATATGCACTGCGGTCTTCAACCGGACTTGCATGCTTCTTGATGTCTTGTTTTTCATCAAACACTGTGCGCTACGGATTTCCAACCAGACTAGCATTTATTTTTATACTTACTTATCCGGCACTACAACCGCTTTGGTGCTCCTGCTGCCTCAGGAGTGTCCGAAACCGCTCACGGTCTCGCGCCTTCGTCTGCCAGTCCGTTATCCCATCCTTAATGGCAGATGCCTCCACGCCATCTTGCTACCTTAATTTCTTGCGATTCTGTCGGTTCCGGGTGCCATATTATTTTTCGTCTAGGTGACAGTAGCATGACACTATCTGCTTGTGGCGCTTCTAGCTGTTCGTTAAACTGGTCGTTGAGTTATTCATCAAAGTACTGAGCCCATCGCGAGAGGACCTCTGGCTGGTTACTAAACAGATCTCCATCCTTGTTGTGACAGCAGGTTACCTTAGGTTCAACGTTGTTTCGGTTACCTGCTATCGCTTGGTAAAATGTTTTTAGAGCGTTCCACCTCTCGCTCGTAGTTTCATATCTGTTTTCTGGTAGGAAAGACTCGTCTAAAGCGGCTTTGAATTCCTGTTGGACAGTAATGTCACTGAGAGAGTCTGTGTTGAGCCAAGGCTGCGTTTTTCTTCGCCCCCATTGGCACGGGGTCGGGCAATTCTGCAACGTATCACTAAGCCAACCAAGTAGTGATCGGAATCGATGTTGGCTCCTCGATATGTTCTCACAGTTATCAGACTCGACTGTCGTCGGCGGCTTATTAACACGTGGTCGATCTGGTTATTCACTCCACCCGGGTGCGCCCATGTAACCTTGTGGATTTTCTTGCGCGCAAATTTGGTACTTCCTACAACCAGATTGTTCGCTGCGACGAACTGGACCAATCTACTACCATTATCGTTGTAGATAAGGTAGTAGCAGACTGCAACAGCCAGAGTATTGGCAGTACATTGGCTTTCTACCGACTTTTGCGTTGAAGTCCCCCAGGATGATTATGAGGTCATGCGGCACGCATCTATGCTTCTAGCGAGGCGGCCGTAAAACAGATCCTTCTCCCCTTCCTCTTTCTCTTCGGTAGGGCCGTGAACGTTTGCGAGGCTTATATTATAGAATTTGCCTCGCATCTTTTTTTTTATAATCAATAATATTATGTTGGGATTGCACTACGGTCTTCAACCGTATTTGCATTCTTCTCGATTTAAAACCAAACACGCATTCTCTTTTCCTAGTCAGATTCGGGATTTTACCGAACTCATCTTTTGCCTTTCTTTCATTAAAAGCTGCGCGCTACGGCTTTTCCAGACTCGCGCTTTTCCGTCATCTCTTATCTGCACGTTTTACGCACCGCCAACAAAAAAATCGTACCGGCTGCGCCAATTGCAGAATTCTTGTTCGGTGTTATATTATTCGCCCTTCTTCGGCGGTGGTTCAATAACAATTGCCAACCTATTCTCCCTACTTGTATATGCTTGTCCCTCTCTGTCACTGCTATTGCACTCTACATGCGAATGTTATAAAAATCCTTTGTGGAAGAATCTGTGTCGAAGAAAAATGAGTACAAATAGTACGAGCCGAGGCCCAAGAAGTCGCGCCAAAGCCGGTCGTAAATCAAGGCGATGCTGACGGATTCATTGATTACCGTGGGGTGGTTCACAAGTAATTTCTTTCGAATGGCCAAACGATGAACAAAGAGTACTATCTAAGCGCAACGCGGCGTTTGCGGTCCTCCATCCGGTGAAAGCGGCCGGATTTGTGGAAAACGACAGCTGGTTTTTGCACAACGATTATGCGCGCTCCCAAACGGTCATCATTTTGAGTTTTTCGCAACAACTGGCACCGATATTGTTCCGCAACCGTCATATTCGCCAGATTTGGCATCAGACAACTTCTGGCTGTTCAACAAACTAAAACGGCCGCTTCGGGGACATTATTTTTACACTAACGAGGAGATAGAAGCCGCAGCGACGGCAGAACTAAAGGACAACCCAGCATCCGCGTTTTCCTCTTGATTCGAGGAGTGGGAGAAGAGGTGGAAGAGGTGCATTGCATCGGAAGGGGATTCCTTCAACCTTCATTTTGCCTTACAAAAAAAAAATTAAGTAAAAACGCAAGTCACTTTTTTTTCGGACACAGTAGTATATGATACCAATTTAAGCTTGATCGACTCGAAACAGCCGACGGAAAAGTTTTTTTCTACAAGCATGGTTCTCCTTAAACCAATCAATTAATTACTTCTGGAATATTTTTTGAATCAATAACGATGGATTTAACAATTGTCTTTTATCCAAAATAAAGTTAAAAAATATCACTAGACACTAGATAGCTGCACAGCAAATGTTTTTGCTAACCTTACCATCACAGAAAATGTTCGCCACGATTGATCAACTGTCAAATTCATGCGCACGGTTAAGCCGGCGCACGTTCTAGTGTACAACCCGTAGCCGGTCTCATGGTACAGTCGTCAACTCGTACGACTTAACAACATGCCCGTCATGGGTTCAAGCCCCAAATAGACCGTGCCGCCATACGTAGGACTGACTATCCTGCTATGGGGGGAAATCAATAAGTCACTGAAAGCCAACCCCACAAGTGTGTTGGCAGGCCTTGACCGGCATCGGTTGTTGAGCCAAAGAAGAAGAAGAAGTGCAGCCAATGCAGCTCCAGTGCAGGTCGACATTGGACAATCCTGCGTCAATCAGCTCGGGGGGCAATTTGCAACAGCCGCGGTGGAACGTAGCGTCACAATATGCACAACAGATGATGCAGCCGGTGGCCTCTAGCGGTTCAGCACACGAGAAGCAAATAGCCGCCATCGCGAAATCACGCGTAATCACAGCACAACACTGCTAAGCCGAGCAGGAAAAAACAGCAGGAAACCACAGTTGCGGTGCAACTAAACAATTCGCCAACACGCAACGATGATGTGAAGCAGTTTAATAGTCCGTAGAATAGGCAACAATGCGATGCGACGCAGAAAACACAAGAAATTTACTGAAAAATCACAGAGCGCGACGAAAGTGCGGCCGAACAGTTAAACGTCAAACGTTCTAAGACGACTGTCAAGAGCGTACGCGATGCAAATTAACAGTCGTTTAATTATACTGCTCGATTTTTTCCCCCGTGTTTGCCTATATGCGATATCGAGCAGTCGTTAACTGTTTTGACGATCGTTAATTTTAACAGGAATGAACAACAAATGAACTCGGTTAAACCAAAATGAACTTTAAACGACTGTTAAAATGTGTTCATTTATTCGCGATGCCGGCTATTGTTATAAGCAATCCACTGCACCATTAAAGGAATGTGCGTGAATCCATCATCCTTCTATGCTCATACATCTTGTTATGATTGTGCCAAATCCCGATTGCATCGATTCCCGTAGGAATGTGCCTACTCGAGCTAATAATTGCATCGATTCCATCAAGGAATGTGCGCTACAACCACTATCATCTGCATCGATCTCATTAAAGGAATATGCGTCCTTCTATGCGCATAAAGCTCATTTGTGATGGAGTGCTATCGGCTAAGAAATGTGCTTCACCTGCACTTATACTTGCCACAACACTAGATCCATCGGCATCAATCCCTCGATTCAAGGAATATGCGTGGTAATCCAAATTCACAAACCACTCACCGGTATTGACTGAAACCAAAAATCGATCTATTTTATTATAATGAAACGTACATAATATCACAACACACAACTTCACAATATCACTCATCTCCCACTCAACTGCGCCATTGTAGTGACCGGAGAAGGGCATTACCATTTCGGACTACATCAACACATAAAACACTCTCAGTATATGACTTCCAGCTGACAATTCTAACTCAACTGCTGTTTATTATCTCTCCTCATCATGTCGTGCATCTTCATACAGGTCCGAATTTCTCTGACTCTCTCATACTCTTCATATCTATCTTTCTCTCTCATTACCTCTGTGTTTGCTTTCTATATACTATAATTCCTACACTAATGTTTCATTTTCTCCGTAATGAATTTTGATTTCCTCATTTCGTTTACGATGTAAGATTACAACTACCTTAAGTTGTTCATTTTGATCTTTTGTTATTTTTAAGCATTTTAAAAATTATTTTCCTATCCTATTTTCTTCCTTCTGCCCAAACTTTGGTTCATTGCATCGGTGTGTAGTGCACGGTCAATAGACATAGATTTAATATCTAGGACGGTGCGGTCTTTCTTATGGGATGGGTCTGGGGGATTTCGAATCCAATGGACGCAATTTGCCCTCCCACGCAGACGAGGTGGTCTCAATCTTCACATTCCCGCGATAACTGCAACGGCGTTGCTGGTGAATCGGTACGTTGCTGGGCAGCGATACCTAAAAGTCGGCGCTCAGCACATTGCTTATGCTGGAAATCCCCCAAACCTAGGTTCCATTGCTACATCATATCCTTGCCTTCGGACGGTAATCCAGCAGATCGCATACCTTTCGGTACCTACCATCACGACCAAAAGTTTGCGGCAAATGATGATCGACAGACTTCCGGACCCCAAAGTGGCTTTGGAGTCACCTTCCACAGCGATGGATCTGGAAAAACGTCAGCAGCTTCAAACTATCATCACATCAACGGTCGATGCTGTACTTGCTGGTGCACAATAAGGTGCCTCTTGGACTGCTGCTCGATAGGGTGAATCGTGCTTCCTCAGCCTGCTCATTCTGCTCCCGGATAGAGACTCTGGAGCACAGATTTGCCCTGTGTTCAAGGGTATCTAGTGCTTGGAGCATACTAATGCAAGCTATAGAAGCCATCGTTCCAAACCACAACCTAAACTTCCCATCCCTCCTCTTGCCAATTTTAAGTCACATTAGTATACGTAAGAGGATTCCCATCCTAGGTTTGTTTGCAAATTACATCATCCACATTGTTGGAAATAGTGTTGGCCGTTCCGGTCCGAACCTAGTAAAAAAGTTCCGTTCTTTATGTAGGCCGTTCCGTTCCGATCCTTTATACAAAATCGTTCCGTTCCGTTCATTCCGTTCTTTCCGTTCATTCCGTTCTTTCCGTTCATTCCGCTCCGTTCCGTTCATTCCGTTCATTCCGTTCCGTTCCGTTCATTTCGTTCTTTCCGTTCATTTCGTTCTTTCCGTTCATTCCGTTCTTTCCGTTCATTCCGTTCCGTTCAATACGTTCTTTCCGTTCACTCCGTTGCGGTCTTTGCCGCTTCAATATTGTCAGCAAGGTGCTATCGTTCGTGCGTTCCGTTCTTTAAAAAAACCGGCTTTGTCCGGCTGTTGCTTGCTGCATGCAAGATAACTGTTCACTCTTTCTCGCACACAGTATGTGTTGCCTGTGCACTCTCCCATGCTCACAGGAATATTCATCGCACTTCGTCGCGTATCGTTTATAAAAATCGTGATAAGCGAAACCAAAATATGTTATTTGGTGTTATGGTGTTATTTGTAACATCTATTATACTTTTTGTTATAATTTAGCTTATCCTAACCAGACAAATAATTATTATAAAAATTAAATCTGTACTCATATGGCAGAACGGGTTGGAAGAGATGTATTTTAATATGCGATTATGAACAACGAAAAATAAAATGTATTTATTTTTTATGCCACGATATCCGCTTGATCTTGGTACTCGGCATGATTCCAATATTTAGCCATTCGATTCGAAGCATTCTGTTCCATTCGACAACCGTTTGAGTGCCGTTATGTTGTAAACGATTTATGTGAAAAAAAAAACTATTTGTTGTAAGTAGTAAGTGAACTTCAAATAATTAGTCAATCTCGTGATACAATCGTCAACTCCTACCGCTCAATAACATCGGCATGGGTAAAAGCCTCGAATGGATCGTGCCCCCATACGCTGGGATGATTATCCTGCTATGGGCATTTAAGTTACTGATAGCCAAGCCTATTAGTGGTACAGGAAGGCTTTGACCGAAAATGGTCGTCGCATCTACAAAGTTAAAAAAATGCTAGATAATAAATGCATGCTTTATATTAGCACAGCTGGTACAGCTTACTGGATATAGGATGAACCCATTTGGATTTGGTGATTTCAGAATGATGATTTAAGAAACGCCTTTTCATATCCTGTCTCAAGTAACACCCCCCCCCCCCCCCCCGGATGACAGTTTGGCTTGACAGTGACAGCTCTGGGTCGGTTCATTTGCACCCCAGGTTCACGTTCCGTTCTTTTTGAAAAATGAACTAGTTCCGTTCCGTTCCTTTTTTTTAACGAAATTCCCAACACTAGTTGGAAACAACAATGCTGTGATTGATGAAGAGATCCTTAAATGTTCTTTGTAAAACCTGTACGTCCTCCTTACGTGTATCCCAATTTCCAAATGTTACACTACATTTTAAGTTGTTTAAAATAAACAATTTCTATAAAAAAAATTTTCAATATTTTTTAATAATCAGCCTGTTACCTTGTGTTATTCCGTGTGCATCAATCTTTTAGAGACTTCATTTAGATTGTTTGAACCTTCGCTCGCATATATAATTTTGCCGATTAGTCCAATATGTCTGTCTTCTTTCGAATTTCTTTGGCTACTATCGATGGAGTCTAATTTTCATCAGCTGTTTGCCTTGACCTTATTCGACCTTACTTTAAGACCTTAACCGAACTTATCGCTAATATGCTCTAAAGGTACCAAAATCGGTCAGTTAGGCACTGGTCTAATCTTGTTGCTCGCAACATTGTTGCTGGCGAAATGTATGGATTTTGACAGCTAGCGCAACTTTGTTGCATGCCAAATTCAATCCAATTTGATTTTTGTCTGGCAACATTTTTTATTTACCTTGGTCATGATGATCGGGTGTATGAAATGACACAGCAGCAGTGTGCGTTTTGTTGACATCCGCTAAATTTGGATTTTAAGCATTTATAATACATTGTTTGGTGTATATTTTGTTTTTATCAACACGTTATTCAACAAGTGAATGATAAAAAATAAACTCTGAGCTGTTAATTAGCAATTTTTTGACGCTAAACAATGTCAAAGCGAAATGTTGCAAGCAACATTCATAGACCACCTCAGCGATATGTTTCCGAGCAACAATGTTGCGCGCAACAAGATTAGACCGCTGCCTTAGCTGTCAAATTGTCAATTTGTCGTCCTTTCATCAGCTATCATAGCAGTTTGCCTAGCTCCATCTGGGATGGGTTGAATTTGGAATTGGTCAAGCTGTCGATATTTATATCGAGCAAGATAGCTCGATGTGTGAAAACATTTGCCTGTCAAATTATGCACGAGGCTGATATTGTCACTAACACTAACACTATAAAAACCTCAATCTATCTGGTTTGCTGTTATAATGAGTGAACCCTTCGGGCCAATGTTTTTGAACTTATAACCCGTTATCAATTTTGGTATTGTATCATAAGCATGGTAAGAACAATGATTCCCTCTAATATTTTTGACATATTCTATTATTACCACAAACCTCCATAGCAACTGCATTCTTAAAATACTGTACCTTGTTGGTTAAACACAATAACGATTCATGAAATCAACAACTTCATTATTTTTCATTCTCCAATAGCTCCATAGTTTATAATCAAGTCTTCTAAAGTTGATCTATCATCACGTGCAATCCGGTTGAGTCTCAATTCTGTCGTAATGTTTTAGCATTTGGTTTACAAACAAATCGTATTTGTTTATGTTTGCATGACCAACAATTCTACCGATTTTATGTTATTATTTTCAAAAGAAGGAATTATTGCCCAGTTTTCGTTCGTATTACACTACTTTCTTTTAAGTAATTTTTATTTAGACGTATGGTGCTTCCAACGGCTCTAACAAGATTTTCATTTTGTATTTTTTTTCTGCATCAAGAGAGCTATGTTGCAATAATCATCAGTCAGCACCACATCTTATTTGCTTTAATGCTTTAATTCTATTAATTGTTGTCACATAATACAAATAGTCTCTCCTTTCTTTTCGTTTTTGATAATTGTTTGATTGAAGTTGTTTTGGAATCCCTTGTTTTATTCTTTCTTTTTAATTGTATTTATCTCTGTTGCTTTAACTATCTCTCTGTGCACTTCAGGCCGCGAAGCCACGGGGCTTTCTCAAGCTGAGAAAACATTCTCAAGCACTCATGTAAGTTTCTCAAGCACTCAAAACATGTTCTCACTCTGAGAAACTGATAAAGCCACACAAGTTTTATTTGGAGCTTTAAATAGAAAATAAGTTTTTGATCGCATGTTTTTAAGCTTTTTCAATTGTAAACATTGAATACATTTTCCAAAGTGATTATCGAAAAACGAATAGCACAATTGCTTATACAGTGGAACGTCGATTATCCGGGCAGCTCGGGACCGGGCGGTTACCGGTTAATCGATTTGCACGGATAATGGTCCAAGAAATGTCAAATTCATATAAAAATTATAAAATTCACTAGTTTTATGATTAATTCATCTTAAATCAATCGATTAATCGCAAGTAGAATATTATTTGAATCTATAACTATATATTTAACAACAAAAATGAATTTCGAAAATACCACTAGACACTACAAAGCTGCACAAAAAACTGGCTGCCCACTTGACTATCGCTGCAAATGTTCGCTGTACGTTTGATCAGCTGTCACATTTATGCGCACGGTTAAGCCGCCCGCCGATTTATCCGCCCCCGGATAATCAACGTTCTACTGTATTTCAGTAAGCCGATCGCTGCATTGTCAACTTTCTCAAAGATTCTCAAACCGATTTTGTGCCGATTCGACAAACGTTGTGAACACAGGTTTCTCAAAAGCATTCATGAGTGCTTGAGAAAATGAGCGTTGAGAAACCTCATGGCCCCGCGGCCTCAGATAACAGCCGGAATCGCATTCTTCTGACCGTGGTCTTTTCCTGCATAGGCCGCGGAGCCATGGGGATTATCAACGCTCATTTTCTCAAGCACTCATGAGTGCTTTTGAGAAACGTTTCTCAACGTTTGTCGAATCGGCACAAAATCGGTTTGAGAATCTTTGAGAAAGTTGACGATGCAGCGATCGGCTAACTGAAATATGAATAATTGTGCTATTCGTTTATCGGTAATCACTTTGGAAAATGAATTCAATGTTTGAAAAAGTTTAAAAAACATGCGATCAAAAACTTATTTTCTATTTAAAGCTCCAAATAAAGCTTGAGTGGCTTTATCAGTTTCTCAGAGTGAGAAAAATTGACGACGGCCACGAGCTCGCGCCTGAGAACAAATTTTGAGTGCTTGAGAAATTTAAATGAGTGCTTGAGAATGTTTTCTCAGCTTGAGAAAGCCCCGTGGCCCCGCGGCCTGAAGTGCACATCATCACATTCAAGATGTCACGCACATTGAGCTTCTCGCGCTTCCAGCCACCCTTCAGCTTATTCTTTTTATTATTCTATAGAATATATGTTGCCTTTTATGTGACAACTTTGCTGACCAGATCAATCTCTTTTTACATGCTATACTTTCCTTTCAATTTCTTTTCCTCTACTTTTGTCGTCAGCGTATGCAACATCGTATCAATTTTTCTATTTTAATATGGTACATCGAAATTCTTCTGACTTGATTTCTATGCTACGGAACCATATTGTTAGTCTGAACCATTAGTTTTAATGCGGCAAATTCATCGGTCTTGCGATTTGTGCTACCGAATCATGCTGAACTCACATTCTCATTACAATATGGCACTACGGGATTTCTCCAGGCTTGCCTTTTGTGCTACGGAATCATACCGGACTCAGATTCATTTTAATATGAAGCTTCGAAAATTTTCGGACTTGACTTTTGTGCTATGGAATCATACCGGACTCACATTCTTATTACAATGTGGCATTATGGATTTCTCCGGACTTGCATTTTTGTGCTACAGAATCACACCAGACTCACATTCGGCCGTATCGGAGAGCTCGTTCGTTCCCGGGAACGTTTGCCGCGACGCTCATTTTCACTCATTTCATAGCCCTCTATCATCAAAAATTAGAAACCCGTCTAGGTTTTGTTCTGCCCAATCTAGTGGTACAACCCTATCCACTCATGAGCGACGAACGTTCTTCGACGAGCGACCACCCCGATACGGCCGATTAACTTTAATACGGCACTTCGATTTTTAGGACTTGCCTTTTTACTATGGAAAAACTGTGCGCTATGAATTTGTAACCAGACTCGCAATTTATTTGTTTCGGATTGCTGTGCGCTACGGTTTTCGACTGGACTCACATCTCCTTTTATGAATGTATGCTTTTATGAACTAGGGTAACTGACCCGTATACGGCAGTGTACCTGTTTTCAGCAGGGAAACAAAAAAAGTGTAATTACGCAAAAACGCGTTGAAAATTGTTTCAACATATATTTTTTAAATAGAGATATGCTGATTTGTTATTCGTATACGAAGTTTCACAACATTTCCTTGCATATTTTTCAAAATATCAAACAAAATGTGCAGAGTTCAAAACGTTTCGGCAGATTTGCTGTCAGCGAATAGTTCGGCAGGTTTCATTATTAAGAAAACCAGAGCACTAAAACGATGAAAGTGTGGTTTTTATAAAAGATTCTATGGCTGCAGCAGTTATTCTAGCCCGTTTGAAAATGTTGATTGTAGACAGATAACTGCTGTGGGCGCCTGCCGAAACTTGAAACAATAACATATTTTTGATTTTGCTTAATATTCATTTATAACTTGATCAGAACACTACAACGCGTATGTCGAAACATAAAACAACATTTCCTGTATCAAATATCACCAATTTCACTGTAACTATTCCAATAACTTGAGAGAAAAATAATAATTTCGTGAGTCAGTCGGAGCCGTACTCTATCACCGTTAGGTAGTCTCATTTCTCCAATACCTATTTTGTTTGAAACTCACGCCAAAATGACTGTGAAAATTGCCAGCAAAATGACCAAAATGGGCAACATAAAATTAATAATTTAAGTACTTTTCAACACTAATCTTAGGAAAGAGAGAGTGTAAATTTTGTTTAAACATGTTTGTCTACCTATTGGCATTAATTAAAATATTTACCGACCCGTATTCGCGTTGCCGAAAATAGGAGTACAGCCTGCCGAACATAGGATCAAACTGCCAGCAATAGGAACAAAAACAGTTCATGAATATCGCTAGAAAATGCATTTCAAACGGCAAATAAAAAAATAGCACAACATAATACAATAGTTTATCGTTCAAAGTAACGTCACTTTCACGAAAAATAATGAAAATTGTAAGTGTACGAGCAGTTTTTGTGAAACTGCTGCACAAACCTGCCCAATACTGGTACATTTACCCTATTTTGATTTGCACTGCGGTCTTCAACCGGACTTGCGTTTCGTCTTATGTTTCATTTTCATCAAACACTGTGCGCTACGGGTTTTCAATCGGACTGGCATCTTCTTTTAAAATTATTGTTGTGACAACAGCGTTTATTATGGTTCTGGGGAACACCCAAATGTAGAGAGGAAACCGTTGTAGAGTTCCACTGCTCGACAGGAGGAAACTCCATCGCGATTGAATCGCGATGGCGGGAGGTGGTGAGAGGATATAGGGGTCGGAGGACGGACTCCCGGCCTCTTTTCGTGCCAGTTACTCGAAGAATAAGAAATTAATTTTGTGATTTTTCGCCACTAAGAAATATCTACGAAATTTTCTTTTAAGTACCTTTTCGCAACAATTATACTATTGGACATCTCTTTGTTTACAAACACTGTGCGCTATGGTTTTACAACTGGACTCGCATTCTTTTTATAATCATTATAACTATTTCGATATGCACTGCGGTCTTCAACCGGACTTGCATGCTTCTTGATGTCTTGTTTTTCATCAAACACTGTGCGCTACGGATTTCCAACCAGACTAGCATTTATTTTTATACTTACTTATCCGGCACTACAACCGCTTTGGTGCTCCTGCTGCCTCAGGAGTGTCCGAAACCGCTCACGGTCTCGCGCCTTCGTCTGCCAGTCCGTTATCCCATCCTTAATGGCAGATGCCTCCACGCCATCTTGCTACCTTAATTTCTTGCGATTCTGTCGGTTCCGGGTGCCATATTATTTTTCGTCTAGGTGACAGTAGCATGACACTATCTGCTTGTGGCGCTTCTAGCTGTTCGTTAAACTGGTCGTTGAGTTATTCATCAAAGTACTGAGCCCATCGCGAGAGGACCTCTGGCTGGTTACTAAACAGATCTCCATCCTTGTTGTGACAGCAGGTTACCTTAGGTTCAACGTTGTTTCGGTTACCTGCTATCGCTTGGTAAAATGTTTTTAGAGCGTTCCACCTCTCGCTCGTAGTTTCATATCTGTTTTCTGGTAGGAAAGACTCGTCTAAAGCGGCTTTGAATTCCTGTTGGACAGTAATGTCACTGAGAGAGTCTGTGTTGAGCCAAGGCTGCGTTTTTCTTCGCCCCCATTGGCACGGGGTCGGGCAATTCTGCAACGTATCACTAAGCCAACCAAGTAGTGATCGGAATCGATGTTGGCTCCTCGATATGTTCTCACAGTTATCAGACTCGACTGTCGTCGGCGGCTTATTAACACGTGGTCGATCTGGTTATTCACTCCACCCGGGTGCGCCCATGTAACCTTGTGGATTTTCTTGCGCGCAAATTTGGTACTTCCTACAACCAGATTGTTCGCTGCGACGAACTGGACCAATCTACTACCATTATCGTTGTAGATAAGGTAGTAGCAGACTGCAACAGCCAGAGTATTGGCAGTACATTGGCTTTCTACCGACTTTTGCGTTGAAGTCCCCCAGGATGATTATGAGGTCATGCGGCACGCATCTATGCTTCTAGCGAGGCGGCCGTAAAACAGATCCTTCTCCCCTTCCTCTTTCTCTTCGGTAGGGCCGTGAACGTTTGCGAGGCTTATATTATAGAATTTGCCTCGCATCTTTTTTTTTATAATCAATAATATTATGTTGGGATTGCACTACGGTCTTCAACCGTATTTGCATTCTTCTCGATTTAAAACCAAACACGCATTCTCTTTTCCTAGTCAGATTCGGGATTTTACCGAACTCATCTTTTGCCTTTCTTTCATTAAAAGCTGCGCGCTACGGCTTTTCCAGACTCGCGCTTTTCCGTCATCTCTTATCTGCACGTTTTACGCACCGCCAACAAAAAAATCGTACCGGCTGCGCCAATTGCAGAATTCTTGTTCGGTGTTATATTATTCGCCCTTCTTCGGCGGTGGTTCAATAACAATTGCCAACCTATTCTCCCTACTTGTATATGCTTGTCCCTCTCTGTCACTGCTATTGCACTCTACATGCGAATGTTATAAAAATCCTTCGTGGAAGAATCTGTGTCGAAGAAAAATGAGTACAAATAGTACGAGCCGAGGCCCAAGAAGTCGCGCCAAAGCCGGTCGTAAATCAAGGCGATGCTGACGGATTCATTGATTACCGTGGGGTGGTTCACAAGTAATTTCTTTCGAATGGCCAAACGATGAACAAAGAGTACTATCTAAGCGCAACGCGGCGTTTGCGGTCCTCCATCCGGTGAAAGCGGCCGGATTTGTGGAAAACGACAGCTGGTTTTTGCACAACGATTATGCGCGCTCCCAAACGGTCATCATTTTGAGTTTTTCGCAACAACTGGCACCGATATTGTTCCGCAACCGTCATATTCGCCAGATTTGGCATCAGACAACTTCTGGCTGTTCAACAAACTAAAACGGCCGCTTCGGGGACATTATTTTTACACTAACGAGGAGATAGAAGCCGCAGCGACGGCAGAACTAAAGGACAACCCAGCATCCGCGTTTTCCTCTTGATTCGAGGAGTGGGAGAAGAGGTGGAAGAGGTGCATTGCATCGGAAGGGGATTCCTTCAACCTTCATTTTGCCTTACAAAAAAAAAATTAAGTAAAAACGCAAGTCACTTTTTTTTCGGACACAGTAGTATATGATACCAATTTAAGCTTGATCGACTCGAAACAGCCGACGGAAAAGTTTTTTTCTACAAGCATGGTTCTCCTTAAACCAATCAATTAATTACTTCTGGAATATTTTTTGAATCAATAACGATGGATTTAACAATTGTCTTTTATCCAAAATAAAGTTAAAAAATATCACTAGACACTAGATAGCTGCACAGCAAATGTTTTTGCTAACCTTACCATCACAGAAAATGTTCGCCACGATTGATCAACTGTCAAATTCATGCGCACGGTTAAGCCGGCGCACGTTCTAGTGTACAACCCGTAGCCGGTCTCATGGTACAGTCGTCAACTCGTACGACTTAACAACATGCCCGTCATGGGTTCAAGCCCCAAATAGACCGTGCCGCCATACGTAGGACTGACTATCCTGCTATGGGGGGAAATCAATAAGTCACTGAAAGCCAACCCCACAAGTGTGTTGGCAGGCCTTGACCGGCATCGGTTGTTGAGCCAAAGAAGAAGAAGAAGTGCAGCCAATGCAGCTCCAGTGCAGGTCGACATTGGACAATCCTGCGTCAATCAGCTCGGGGGGCAATTTGCAACAGCCGCGGTGGAACGTAGCGTCACAATATGCACAACAGATGATGCAGCCGGTGGCCTCTAGCGGTTCAGCACACGAGAAGCAAATAGCCGCCATCGCGAAATCACGCGTAATCACAGCACAACACTGCTAAGCCGAGCAGGAAAAAACAGCAGGAAACCACAGTTGCGGTGCAACTAAACAATTCGCCAACACGCAACGATGATGTGAAGCAGTTTAATAGTCCGTAGAATAGGCAACAATGCGATGCGACGCAGAAAACACAAGAAATTTACTGAAAAATCACAGAGCGCGACGAAAGTGCGGCCGAACAGTTAAACGTCAAACGTTCTAAGACGACTGTCAAGAGCGTACGCGATGCAAATTAACAGTCGTTTAATTATACTGCTCGATTTTTTCCCCCGTGTTTGCCTATATGCGATATCGAGCAGTCGTTAACTGTTTTGACGATCGTTAATTTTAACAGGAATGAACAACAAATGAACTCGGTTAAACCAAAATGAACTTTAAACGACTGTTAAAATGTGTTCATTTATTCGCGATGCCGGCTATTGTTATAAGCAATCCACTGCACCATTAAAGGAATGTGCGTGAATCCATCATCCTTCTATGCTCATACATCTTGTTATGATTGTGCCAAATCCCGATTGCATCGATTCCCGTAGGAATGTGCCTACTCGAGCTAATAATTGCATCGATTCCATCAAGGAATGTGCGCTACAACCACTATCATCTGCATCGATCTCATTAAAGGAATATGCGTCCTTCTATGCGCATAAAGCTCATTTGTGATGGAGTGCTATCGGCTAAGAAATGTGCTTCACCTGCACTTATACTTGCCACAACACTAGATCCATCGGCATCAATCCCTCGATTCAAGGAATATGCGTGGTAATCCAAATTCACAAACCACTCACCGGTATTGACTGAAACCAAAAATCGATCTATTTTATTATAATGAAACGTACATAATATCACAACACACAACTTCACAATATCACTCATCTCCCACTCAACTGCGCCATTGTAGTGACCGGAGAAGGGCATTACCATTTCGGACTACATCAACACATAAAACACTCTCAGTATATGACTTCCAGCTGACAATTCTAACTCAACTGCTGTTTATTATCTCTCCTCATCATGTCGTGCATCTTCATACAGGTCCGAATTTCTCTGACTCTCTCATACTCTTCATATCTATCTTTCTCTCTCATTACCTCTGTGTTTGCTTTCTATATACTATAATTCCTACACTAATGTTTCATTTTCTCCGTAATGAATTTTGATTTCCTCATTTCGTTTACGATGTAAGATTACAACTACCTTAAGTTGTTCATTTTGATCTTTTGTTATTTTTAAGCATTTTAAAAATTATTTTCCTATCCTATTTTCTTCCTTCTGCCCAAACTTTGGTTCATTGCATCGGTGTGTAGTGCACGGTCAATAGACATAGATTTAATATCTAGGACGGTGCGGTCTTTCTTATGGGATGGGTCTGGGGGATTTCGAATCCAATGGACGCAATTTGCCCTCCCACGCAGACGAGGTGGTCTCAATCTTCACATTCCCGCGATAACTGCAACGGCGTTGCTGGTGAATCGGTACGTTGCTGGGCAGCGATACCTAAAAGTCGGCGCTCAGCACATTGCTTATGCTGGAAATCCCCCAAACCTAGGTTCCATTGCTACATCATATCCTTGCCTTCGGACGGTAATCCAGCAGATCGCATACCTTTCGGTACCTACCATCACGACCAAAAGTTTGCGGCAAATGATGATCGACAGACTTCCGGACCCCAAAGTGGCTTTGGAGTCACCTTCCACAGCGATGGATCTGGAAAAACGTCAGCAGCTTCAAACTATCATCACATCAACGGTCGATGCTGTACTTGCTGGTGCACAATAAGGTGCCTCTTGGACTGCTGCTCGATAGGGTGAATCGTGCTTCCTCAGCCTGCTCATTCTGCTCCCGGATAGAGACTCTGGAGCACAGATTTGCCCTGTGTTCAAGGGTATCTAGTGCTTGGAGCATACTAATGCAAGCTATAGAAGCCATCGTTCCAAACCACAACCTAAACTTCCCATCCCTCCTCTTGCCAATTTTAAGTCACATTAGTATACGTAAGAGGATTCCCATCCTAGGTTTGTTTGCAAATTACATCATCCACATTGTTGGAAATAGTGTTGGCCGTTCCGGTCCGAACCTAGTAAAAAAGTTCCGTTCTTTATGTAGGCCGTTCCGTTCCGATCCTTTATACAAAATCGTTCCGTTCCGTTCATTCCGTTCTTTCCGTTCATTCCGTTCTTTCCGTTCATTCCGCTCCGTTCCGTTCATTCCGTTCATTCCGTTCCGTTCCGTTCATTTCGTTCTTTCCGTTCATTTCGTTCTTTCCGTTCATTCCGTTCTTTCCGTTCATTCCGTTCCGTTCAATACGTTCTTTCCGTTCACTCCGTTGCGGTCTTTGCCGCTTCAATATTGTCAGCAAGGTGCTATCGTTCGTGCGTTCCGTTCTTTAAAAAAACCGGCTTTGTCCGGCTGTTGCTTGCTGCATGCAAGATAACTGTTCACTCTTTCTCGCACACAGTATGTGTTGCCTGTGCACTCTCCCATGCTCACAGGAATATTCATCGCACTTCGTCGCGTATCGTTTATAAAAATCGTGATAAGCGAAACCAAAATATGTTATTTGGTGTTATGGTGTTATTTGTAACATCTATTATACTTTTTGTTATAATTTAGCTTATCCTAACCAGACAAATAATTATTATAAAAATTAAATCTGTACTCATATGGCAGAACGGGTTGGAAGAGATGTATTTTAATATGCGATTATGAACAACGAAAAATAAAATGTATTTATTTTTTATGCCACGATATCCGCTTGATCTTGGTACTCGGCATGATTCCAATATTTAGCCATTCGATTCGAAGCATTCTGTTCCATTCGACAACCGTTTGAGTGCCGTTATGTTGTAAACGATTTATGTGAAAAAAAAAACTATTTGTTGTAAGTAGTAAGTGAACTTCAAATAATTAGTCAATCTCGTGATACAATCGTCAACTCCTACCGCTCAATAACATCGGCATGGGTAAAAGCCTCGAATGGATCGTGCCCCCATACGCTGGGATGATTATCCTGCTATGGGCATTTAAGTTACTGATAGCCAAGCCTATTAGTGGTACAGGAAGGCTTTGACCTAAAATGGTCGTCGCATCTACAAAGTTAAAAAAATGCTAGATAATAAATGCATGCTTTATATTAGCACAGCTGGTACAGCTTACTGGATATAGGATGAACCCATTTGGATTTGGTGATTTCAGAATGATGATTTAAGAAACGCCTTTTCATATCCTGTCTCAAGTAACACCTCCCCCCCCCCCCCCCCCGGATGACAGTTTGGCTTGACAGTGACAGCTCTGGGTCGGTTCATTTGCACCCCAGGTTCACGTTCCGTTCTTTTTGAAAAATGAACTAGTTCCGTTCCGTTCCTTTTTTTTAACGAAATTCCCAACACTAGTTGGAAACAACAATGCTGTGATTGATGAAGAGATCCTTAAATGTTCTTTGTAAAACCTGTACGTCCTCCTTACGTGTATCCCAATTTCCAAATGTTACACTACATTTTAAGTTGTTTAAAATAAACAATTTCTATAAAAAAAATTTTCAATATTTTTTAATAATCAGCCTGTTACCTTGTGTTATTCCGTGTGCATCAATCTTTTAGAGACTTCATTTAGATTGTTTGAACCTTCGCTCGCATATATAATTTTGCCGATTAGTCCAATATGTCTGTCTTCTTTCGAATTTCTTTGGCTACTATCGATGGAGTCTAATTTTCATCAGCTGTTTGCCTTGACCTTATTCGACCTTACTTTAAGACCTTAACCGAACTTATCGCTAATATGCTCTAAAGGTACCAAAATCGGTCAGTTAGGCACTGGTCTAATCTTGTTGCTCGCAACATTGTTGCTGGCGAAATGTATGGATTTTGACAGCTAGCGCAACTTTGTTGCATGCCAAATTCAATCCAATTTGATTTTTGTCTGGCAACATTTTTTATTTACCTTGGTCATGATGATCGGGTGTATGAAATGACACAGCAGCAGTGTGCGTTTTGTTGACATCCGCTAAATTTGGATTTTAAGCATTTATAATACATTGTTTGGTGTATATTTTGTTTTTATCAACACGTTATTCAACAAGTGAATGATAAAAAATAAACTCTGAGCTGTTAATTAGCAATTTTTTGACGCTAAACAATGTCAAAGCGAAATGTTGCAAGCAACATTCATAGACCACCTCAGCGATATGTTTCCGAGCAACAATGTTGCGCGCAACAAGATTAGACCGCTGCCTTAGCTGTCAAATTGTCAATTTGTCGTCCTTTCATCAGCTATCATAGCAGTTTGCCTAGCTCCATCTGGGATGGGTTGAATTTGGAATTGGTCAAGCTGTCGATATTTATATCGAGCAAGATAGCTCGATGTGTGAAAACATTTGCCTGTCAAATTATGCACGAGGCTGATATTGTCACTAACACTAACACTATAAAAACCTCAATCTATCTGGTTTGCTGTTATAATGAGTGAACCCTTCGGGCCAATGTTTTTGAACTTATAACCCGTTATCAATTTTGGTATTGTATCATAAGCATGGTAAGAACAATGATTCCCTCTAATATTTTTGACATATTCTATTATTACCACAAACCTCCATAGCAACTGCATTCTTAAAATACTGTACCTTGTTGGTTAAACACAATAACGATTCATGAAATCAACAACTTCATTATTTTTCATTCTCCAATAGCTCCATAGTTTATAATCAAGTCTTCTAAAGTTGATCTATCATCACGTGCAATCCGGTTGAGTCTCAATTCTGTCGTAATGTTTTAGCATTTGGTTTACAAACAAATCGTATTTGTTTATGTTTGCATGACCAACAATTCTACCGATTTTATGTTATTATTTTCAAAAGAAGGAATTATTGCCCAGTTTTCGTTCGTATTACACTACTTTCTTTTAAGTAATTTTTATTTAGACGTATGGTGCTTCCAACGGCTCTAACAAGATTTTCATTTTGTATTTTTTTTCTGCATCAAGAGAGCTATGTTGCAATAATCATCAGTCAGCACCACATCTTATTTGCTTTAATGCTTTAATTCTATTAATTGTTGTCACATAATACAAATAGTCTCTCCTTTCTTTTCGTTTTTGATAATTGTTTGATTGAAGTTGTTTTGGAATCCCTTGTTTTATTCTTTCTTTTTAATTGTATTTATCTCTGTTGCTTTAACTATCTCTCTGTGCACTTCAGGCCGCGAAGCCACGGGGCTTTCTCAAGCTGAGAAAACATTCTCAAGCACTCATGTAAGTTTCTCAAGCACTCAAAACATGTTCTCACTCTGAGAAACTGATAAAGCCACACAAGTTTTATTTGGAGCTTTAAATAGAAAATAAGTTTTTGATCGCATGTTTTTAAGCTTTTTCAATTGTAAACATTGAATACATTTTCCAAAGTGATTATCGAAAAACGAATAGCACAATTGCTTATACAGTGGAACGTCGATTATCCGGGCAGCTCGGGACCGGGCGGTTACCGGTTAATCGATTTGCACGGATAATGGTCCAAGAAATGTCAAATTCATATAAAAATTATAAAATTCACTAGTTTTATGATTAATTCATCTTAAATCAATCGATTAATCGCAAGTAGAATATTATTTGAATCTATAACTATATATTTAACAACAAAAATGAATTTCGAAAATACCACTAGACACTACAAAGCTGCACAAAAAACTGGCTGCCCACTTGACTATCGCTGCAAATGTTCGCTGTACGTTTGATCAGCTGTCACATTTATGCGCACGGTTAAGCCGCCCGCCGATTTATCCGCCCCCGGATAATCAACGTTCTACTGTATTTCAGTAAGCCGATCGCTGCATTGTCAACTTTCTCAAAGATTCTCAAACCGATTTTGTGCCGATTCGACAAACGTTGTGAACACAGGTTTCTCAAAAGCATTCATGAGTGCTTGAGAAAATGAGCGTTGAGAAACCTCATGGCCCCGCGGCCTCAGATAACAGCCGGAATCGCATTCTTCTGACCGTGGTCTTTTCCTGCATAGGCCGCGGAGCCATGGGGATTATCAACGCTCATTTTCTCAAGCACTCATGAGTGCTTTTGAGAAACGTTTCTCAACGTTTGTCGAATCGGCACAAAATCGGTTTGAGAATCTTTGAGAAAGTTGACGATGCAGCGATCGGCTAACTGAAATATGAATAATTGTGCTATTCGTTTATCGGTAATCACTTTGGAAAATGAATTCAATGTTTGAAAAAGTTTAAAAAACATGCGATCAAAAACTTATTTTCTATTTAAAGCTCCAAATAAAGCTTGAGTGGCTTTATCAGTTTCTCAGAGTGAGAAAAATTGACGACGGCCACGAGCTCGCGCCTGAGAACAAATTTTGAGTGCTTGAGAAATTTAAATGAGTGCTTGAGAATGTTTTCTCAGCTTGAGAAAGCCCCGTGGCCCCGCGGCCTGAAGTGCACATCATCACATTCAAGATGTCACGCACATTGAGCTTCTCGCGCTTCCAGCCACCCTTCAGCTTATTCTTTTTATTATTCTATAGAATATATGTTGCCTTTTATGTGACAACTTTGCTGACCAGATCAATCTCTTTTTACATGCTATACTTTCCTTTCAATTTCTTTTCCTCTAATTTTGTCGTCAGCGTATGCAACATCGTATCAATTTTTCTATTTTAATATGGTACATCGAAATTCTTCTGACTTGATTTCTATGCTACGGAACCATATTGTTAGTCTGAACCATTAGTTTTAATGCGGCAAATTCATCGGTCTTGCGATTTGTGCTACCGAATCATGCTGAACTCACATTCTCATTACAATATGGCACTACGGGATTTCTCCAGGCTTGCCTTTTGTGCTACGGAATCATACCGGACTCAGATTCATTTTAATATGAAGCTTCGAAAATTTTCGGACTTGACTTTTGTGCTATGGAATCATACCGGACTCACATTCTTATTACAATGTGGCATTATGGATTTCTCCGGACTTGCATTTTTGTGCTACAGAATCACACCAGACTCACATTCGGCCGTATCGGAGAGCTCGTTCGTTCCCGGGAACGTTTGCCGCGACGCTCATTTTCACTCATTTCATAGCCCTCTATCATCAAAAATTAGAAACCCGTCTAGGTTTTGTTCTGCCCAATCTAGTGGTACAACCCTATCCACTCATGAGCGACGAACGTTCTTCGACGAGCGACCACCCCGATACGGCCGATTAACTTTAATACGGCACTTCGATTTTTAGGACTTGCCTTTTTACTATGGAAAAACTGTGCGCTATGAATTTGTAACCAGACTCGCAATTTATTTGTTTCGGATTGCTGTGCGCTACGGTTTTCGACTGGACTCACATCTCCTTTTATGAATGTATGCTTTTATGAACTAGGGTAACTGACCCGT
The DNA here is from genome assembly GCF_017562075.2 of Anopheles merus. Lineage (NCBI taxonomy): Eukaryota > Metazoa > Arthropoda > Insecta > Diptera > Culicidae > Anopheles > Anopheles merus. Next base: position 178,682 of record NW_024427600.1, on the reverse strand, counting down.
ATACGGCAGTGTACCTGTTTTCAGCAGGGAAACAAAAAAAGTGTAATTACGCAAAAACGCGTTGAAAATTGTTTCAACATATATTTTTTAAATAGAGATATGCTGATTTGTTATTCGTATACGAAGTTTCACAACATTTCCTTGCATATTTTTCAAAATATCAAACAAAATGTGCAGAGTTCAAAACGTTTCGGCAGATTTGCTGTCAGCGAATAGTTCGGCAGGTTTCATTATTAAGAAAACCAGAGCACTAAAACGATGAAAGTGTGGTTTTTATAAAAGATTCTATGGCTGCAGCAGTTATTCTAGCCCGTTTGAAAATGTTGATTGTAGACAGATAACTGCTGTGGGCGCCTGCCGAAACTTGAAACAATAACATATTTTTGATTTTGCTTAATATTCATTTATAACTTGATCAGAACACTACAACGCGTATGTCGAAACATAAAACAACATTTCCTGTATCAAATATCACCAATTTCACTGTAACTATTCCAATAACTTGAGAGAAAAATAATAATTTCGTGAGTCAGTCGGAGCCGTACTCTATCACCGTTAGGTAGTCTCATTTCTCCAATACCTATTTTGTTTGAAACTCACGCCAAAATGACTGTGAAAATTGCCAGCAAAATGACCAAAATGGGCAACATAAAATTAATAATTTAAGTACTTTTCAACACTAATCTTAGGAAAGAGAGAGTGTAAATTTTGTTTAAACATGTTTGTCTACCTATTGGCATTAATTAAAATATTTACCGACCCGTATTCGCGTTGCCGAAAATAGGAGTACAGCCTGCCGAACATAGGATCAAACTGCCAGCAATAGGAACAAAAACAGTTCATGAATATCGCTAGAAAATGCATTTCAAACGGCAAATAAAAAAATAGCACAACATAATACAATAGTTTATCGTTCAAAGTAACGTCACTTTCACGAAAAATAATGAAAATTGTAAGTGTACGAGCAGTTTTTGTGAAACTGCTGCACAAACCTGCCCAATACTGGTACATTTACCCTATTTTGATTTGCACTGCGGTCTTCAACCGGACTTGCGTTTCGTCTTATGTTTCATTTTCATCAAACACTGTGCGCTACGGGTTTTCAATCGGACTGGCATCTTCTTTTAAAATTATTGTTGTGACAACAGCGTTTATTATGGTTCTGGGGAACACCCAAATGTAGAGAGGAAACCGTTGTAGAGTTCCACTGCTCGACAGGAGGAAACTCCATCGCGATTGAATCGCGATGGCGGGAGGTGGTGAGAGGATATAGGGGTCGGAGGACGGACTCCCGGCCTCTTTTCGTGCCAGTTACTCGAAGAATAAGAAATTAATTTTGTGATTTTTCGCCACTAAGAAATATCTACGAAATTTTCTTTTAAGTACCTTTTCGCAACAATTATACTATTGGACATCTCTTTGTTTACAAACACTGTGCGCTATGGTTTTACAACTGGACTCGCATTCTTTTTATAATCATTATAACTATTTCGATATGCACTGCGGTTGTTGCGAAAAGGTACTCAAAGAAAATTAAGTAGATATTTCTAACGGCGAAAAATCACAAAATTAGTTTATTCTCCGAGTAACTGGCGCGAAAAGAGGCCGGGAGTCCGTCCTCCGGCCCTTTTATCCTCTCACCCTCCCGCCATCGCGATTCAATCGCGATGGAGTTTTCTCCTGTCGAGCAGTGGAACTCTACAACAGTTTCCTCTCTACATTTGTGGTGTTCCCCAAAACCATAACAAACGCTGTTGTCACAACATTCTCCCCATCAGTTTAGCGCCCCTGGGTGCTACACTCCTATGACGTTTGTTTCTGCTCGCTCTGTTCTCCACTGCTGTCATTAATCCCATGCGGTCTCCCTTGTTGTTCTTTGCTAGCCTCATCACTTGACTTAACCTTTTCGCCTACATCTAGAACCGCAATTTTGGTCGCCGGACGCTCTAAAATCCCGTTTACCGTCTGCACTGTCGCTCTTCTTACTTGCCCATCCCTTGCACAAATTACGCTTAAAACTCTCCCCATCGGCCAACTGTTCCTCGGCAAATTTCCGTCCACGATCACTACAACATCGTCTACCTTGATGCGCGGTGCCGGATGAAACCATTTCGATCTGCGGGTAAGTGTAGGAAGATAATCCGCGATCCACCTCTTCCAGAACAAGTCCGCATTCCCTTGTGTGGCGCTCCAAGACGATTTAATCGATGCCGGGGAGTCATCGAAGAACGCCGTAGTTTTTCTTCCGTCTGAGCTGCCTAGCAGTAGGTGGTTTGGGGTTATGGGAAAGTCCAGGTCCTCATCGAGCGGTATGTAGGTCAGCGGCCGGGAGTTTACCATCATCTCAATCTCCGTCATCGTGGTGAGCAGTATTTCATCTGTCGGTAAACGTGGTAAATTAAAATTACATAAAATCTTCTTTACTGATTGTACCAGGCGCTCCCAACATCCACCAAAGTGCGGTGCGGCCGGCGGATTGAAGCTCCACTTCAGCTCGGATGAGCTGAATCTCGACTGCAGTGTAGCTTCATCTACTTCCTTCAGGGCAGCGTTGAGCTCTCGTGCGGCCCCAATGAAGTTAGTGCCCCTGTCACTAACAATTTCTCGCGGTGAGCCTCTTCTAGCGATGAATCGACGGATTGCTAGGATACAAGAAGCAGTAGTTAGCGAATGGGCCAGTTCGATGTGTATCGCACGAGTCGTGAGACAGGTGAACAGCGCTCCCCAGCGCTTTTCCGAGCGTCGTCCCACTACCACAAGTATCGGTCCGAAATAGTCCAGTCCTGTATGTGTGAAAGCCCTTTGAGATACGGCTAATCTCTGGCGAGGAATGTTGCCCATCAGCGGCGGGTTTGGTAAAGCATTCTTCACCTTGCAGTGCTGACAGCCACGTCGAACCCGGTTAAATTCCATCAGCAGCTTTGGTACGTAGTAACGAATACGCAGTTGGTTTATCACCGTTCTGTGGCTTCGATGGCAGTACCGTTCATGGAAGTCCCTGATGATTAGGTCGGTTACGTGATGTCGTCTCGGTAAGATCGCCGGTTTTGCCAATGATGCTTCTACAAAAGAACTTTCAGTTAACCGCCCACACACCCTCAATATCCCCTTTTCGTCTATCATAGGTGATAATTTGTACAACACGCTGTCGCGAGCAATTGGCTTCTTCCACGGATGATTTTGCTGTGCATCACTCTTGAGCCGCTTAATGTCCGATGAAAATCCATCGGCCTGAGTCCAGATGAGCAGCGACTGCTCGGAATCCAACAATTCCTGTTGTGTCAATGGACCATCGATCTTCGCTAACTGTTGAACATGCCTTCGCATGTTCCCGATGAAACGATGAACGTAACCCACCGTCCTTAACAATCTCTTCCATCGCGAGAATCGCGCGAAATCAACTACGGTGGCATCTGCAACTTGATGCATTAAACTGTGGCGAAATTCTTCCAAGGTTTCACCTGGGTCGACAGGGTTAATCGGCCACTTATCTTCTGACTCCCACAGGAACTCAGGACCGCGGAACCACCTGCTGGATGAACACAAGTCAGGATTCCCTTGCCATTTGGTTCCGTCGTCGGCAACGTTGACCTTGGTGGAGAGCCAGCGCCATTCATCTACGTTCGTTGTTTCCACTAATTCGCTCACTCGAAATGCGACGAAGGCACTATATCGTCTATGATCCGAGCGAATCCAGCTCACAACGTTGCGTGAATCCGTCCAAAAAATCCTTTTTGTTATTTTTAGGCGATGCGCTTTCATTATGTGATCTGCGAACCGGGCTCCTATCACTGCCGCTTGGAGTTCTAAACGTGGTATAGATAGTAACTTCAGTGGAGCAACCCTTGTCTTGGAACCTACAATCGCACATTCTACGACGCTGTTTTCCTCGTACCGTAAGTACACCACCACAGCCATTCCATATTGACTCGCGTCACTGAAGACATGCAACTGCACGTTTGTTGTATTGACTGATGTAATACCTCTGTAACATCGTCTGATGACAATTTTTTCTAGTTCGGGCAATAGTCCAACCCACTTCTTCCATTTCTTCCCTGATTCGCCATCGACAGGGCTATCCCAAGTCGTACCGGATCTCCATAAGTCCTGTAGTAGAATCTTGAGGAACATCAGAAAGTGGCCAATGAGCCCCAAAGGATCGTAGATCATCATCAGCGTGCTCAAAACTTCACGCTTTGATGGTAGTCTTTCTAATGTTAACAGCTTCTTATCTATGCGTGGAGTTATTCGGAATGTAAACGTATCATCCGAGGTATTCCACCACATACCCAATACTTTTTCGGTCCCTTTGTCGCGACTCATGTCGATGGACAGTTCGTCATTAGCTCCCCAACGCATCTTTTGTACAACTTCCTTAGAGTTGGATAACCAATTTCGGATTTCGAATCCGCCCTGCGCATGTATAAAGCGTACGTTTTCTGCCAATGTGACAGCCTCTTCGACTGTTTCTACGCTCGCCAACATATCATCCACATAGTGCTCGTGTTTGATGCACTCTACTGCGCGTGGGAATCGCTGGGCAAACCTCTCCGCGTTGAGGTTTTTAACAAATTGAGCGCTAGATGGTGAGCAAGCGGCCCCAAAAGTCATAACTGACACGGCGTAAACGCTAGGACCTCCGTCCGATTTATTACCATCATCCCAAAAGATCAGCTGGCTTCGTTGATCGACAGGCTTCATGCGCACCTGGAAAAACATCTCACGGATGTCGCCAGTCACGGCAGTGCGAAACTCGCGAAATCTGTACAGCACTTGTACCAAACTAGTTAACTGATCTGGTCCAGTTAGCAAAAATGTGTTCAAGCTTGCTCCGTGTACCTGCGCCGCAGCGTCGAACACCATCCTCAGTTTACCGGGCTTGTTCGGATTGTAGACGGGGAAAATTGGCAAATACCAGTCCCTTTCCCTTCTCTCTGCTAGTTCTCGTTCCTGCATCAGCCGAATGTATCCCTTCTCGATGTACTCTCGCATTTTGGCATTTATCGCAGTCTCTAACACTGGATCCTTACTCATCCTTCTTTTCAGGCACGCATGACGACGGAGAGCCATTTCTCGATTACAGGGGAGGCGTACGTTGTCGTACTTCCACAACAATCCTGTTTCGTACCGACCGTGTAATAACCGTGTATCAGAACTGAGCATAGTAATTGCTCTCTCCTCTTCCTTGGAAAGCAGTTTACGGGGAGTATTGATTCCCATAGAATCCAACGAAAAATATTCCTTCAACGCTGTGTTAATGCTTTCCCCCCCATTCTCATTACAGATACATAAGTGGAAGTTATTGTACGTGGTTCTACTTACGGTTGTCGGTGTAGCACATGGACCAAACACAGTCCATCCAAGTCTCGTCTTTGCGGCGATTGGTTCGTCAAAGCTCCCTTCAGCGCACCGTGACGGTTTTCCCAGGTGGATATTGTCCATACCAATCAGGATTCGTGGCTTCACTCCAACATAAGAAGCTATCGGCAGGCCCCTTAGGTGTGAGTATTTCTGGGCCAGTTCCTCGAGCGGTAGCGTTTGTGCTGGAAGTGATAACTCATTCACTGTGTGCACCTTTTGAAGATCGTATGTTGGAGCTCCCCTGTAGACACCTGATACCCGCAGCGACACCATTAACGAATTGGCCTCCTCGCGTGTAGTGTCACCAGTCCATTTCAGGCACAATGGATGTGGAATGCCCTCAATGCCAAGTTCGTCGATCAACCTTCGATCAATAAACGTCGCCGAGGAGCCTTCGTCTAAGAAGGCGTAAGTGTTGACATCCTTCTTCCCGCCGTATATTGTGATAGGTATGTAACGAAAGAGTGAATTCGGTTTAGTGCTAACGTGAGTGTTCAGTGCGTGTTGTGTGCTGCCGCTGCGTTGTGTAGTGTCACATTCAACGTGAAGCAGTTGGTGGTGTTTCGCCTGGCATCCGTCCATGCCGCAAGGAGATCGGACGAAACACGGACCTCGGTGTGTTCCGAGACATATATGGCACCGACGATGTTCGTTAATATAAACTCGACGTTCCTGGATCGTTAGCTCGTGAAACCTTGCGCAATCTACGAGTGTGCGACATGTATCGTGGCAAAGCGCACATGTAGTGGTACGGTGAACGTTTAGGTGGTGGTGGTTAGTAAGTGGTCGGCGCGCCGGTTGTGATCGCGTCGTTTCGGTGTGTTGCGTGTATTTTTCGAACGGGTTAACCTCGGTACTCGCGGCCACCGCAATTTCAGTAAACCACTTGCCGAATTCTTCTATGGTCTTCCTCGGTAACTTCACCTTATAGCGTGCCCATTCCAGGCGTCTCTCGGCCGGTAATTTTGCAACTAACTCCTTAAGCAACGCAACATTGCAATTATAATCTTCTAGACCGGACGCTTTTATTGTGGCGCACAACTTGCGTACTGCCTTGCCAAAGTTCGCCAAGGTATCAAGCCTTTCGGCTCTGACTGGTGGTAACCTTCTCACCTTATCGACGAGGTTGTCCACTATCAGGTCGGGACGACCATACTCTGTCCGCAGAATGTCTAAAACTTCCTTTAGACCGTCCGGGAGTAGAAGCACGTGATCCACGGACTCTAATGCAGGTCCACGTAGCGCCTGCTGGAGTCGGATGAGATTTTCGTCATCAGTGAAACCACAAGCCTTGGTGGATCGTTCATAAACGGCTATGAACAGCGGCCACTGCTCCACAGACCCTGAGAACACAGGGAGCTCCTTGGGTGTGCTATCCCGCGCGGCCTTTTGACTTGGCGTCAAAAGGTTCCCCATTACGGCATTTTGATTCGCGGGTGTCGGCTTCAACGTCGAGTTGACGCCGTATGGTGCCGCCATCGCCATCGCGCCAACCTGGTTTGGCTGGCCAAAGTGCTTGGTACGGTGCGTTTTGATGGAGTCTTCCACCGCGCGTCTCCACTGTGCATATTCCCGTTCCATGGCAGCGGCTTGGTCTTCTGCCAAGGTCCGGTCGTAATCCGGGGGGAAGCTGGACATTGCTGGGGACGATGGTTGATGACACCGGCTTGCGTCCGCCATCGTGCATTCCTCTCGTGATGACGTTGGTGTTGCTTCAGCGGCTAACTGCGTAGCGCCCGTTGTTGCCGAGTTATGTTTCACTGTGGTCGAAGGTGAATGACCGATGCATTCGCCATCGTGATGAACCATCAAGTTTGTTCCAATATCATTCGTCTTTTGCATCCAGACTTCTGTTTTCCGCACAAAATCGCTTACATGGCTGCCTCGATCTGAAATCTCTTCCTCGAGTTCCAGTTCACATAGTTCCAGTTCGAGCTCCTTCTGAACCTTCTCGAGCTCAAACTGTTTCCTGCGGATCTCAAGCCGCTTCCTCCTCACCTCCAGGTCGCGGGGTAGTCCCGCGGGCTGCGAGGCTGACTCGTCTTTGTTTGCAGCATCTTCCACGACGCTCACGCGCCTCTCCGGGGAGATGCTGGACGTTTCACCTAGCTGCTGCTGCGTCTCCACCACCACACAGCTTGCGTCCTGTACTGCTCTTTCGTTCATCATCGCAACGAAACAACGTTCCTTCACGGTTTGTGTCACTCGCGGATTCGCACTACTCCCGGTGGCGAGATTTATATACGATCGTATCGCGCGCGTAACTTCGGAATACTATAAACGATTACTCGTCACTGCACGTTCGCGGCGTCTTCACTATACTTTCAACTGAAAGATTTACGAGTTATTCCGCGCGTTTGTTCGTATTACTTCGGTTGAAGATTTATATACGTTTCAGTGTGGTGAACGAATCCAAAGTTTGTATATTTATCACTGTGAAGAACTAATTTTGTGAAATGTTGCGAAAAGGTACTCAAAGAAAATTAAGTAGATATTTCTAACGGCGAAAAATCACAAAATTAGTTTATTCTCCGAGTAACTGGCGCGAAAAGAGGCCGGGAGTCCGTCCTCCGGCCCTTTTATCCTCTCACCCTCCCGCCATCGCGATTCAATCGCGATGGAGTTTTCTCCTGTCGAGCAGTGGAACTCTACAACAGTTTCCTCTCTACATTTGTGGTGTTCCCCAAAACCATAACAAACGCTGTTGTCACAACAGCGGTCTTCAACCGGACTTGCATGCTTCTTGATGTCTTGTTTTTCATCAAACACTGTGCGCTACGGATTTCCAACCAGACTAGCATTTATTTTTATACTTACTTATCCGGCACTACAACCGCTTTGGTGCTCCTGCTGCCTCAGGAGTGTCCGAAACCGCTCACGGTCTCGCGCCTTCGTCTGCCAGTCCGTTATCCCATCCTTAATGGCAGATGCCTCCACGCCATCTTGCTACCTTAATTTCTTGCGATTCTGTCGGTTCCGGGTGCCATATTATTTTTCGTCTAGGTGACAGTAGCATGACACTATCTGCTTGTGGCGCTTCTAGCTGTACCTCATTGCATTGTCAACTTTCTCAAAGATTCTCAAACCGATTTTGTGCCGATTCGACAAACGTTGTGAACACAGGTTTCTCAAAAGCATTCATGAGTGCTTGAGAAAATGAGCGTTGAGAAACCTCATGGCCCCGCGGCCTCAGATAACAGCCGGAATCGCATTCTTCTGACCGTGGTCTTTTCCTGCATAGGCCGCGGAGCCATGGGGATTATCAACGCTCATTTTCTCAAGCACTCATGAGTGCTTTTGAGAAACGTTTCTCAACGTTTGTCGAATCGGCACAAAATCGGTTTGAGAATCTTTGAGAAAGTTGACGATGCAGCGATCGGCTAACTGAAATATGAATAATTGTGCTATTCGTTTATCGGTAATCACTTTGGAAAATGAATTCAATGTTTGAAAAAGTTTAAAAAACATGCGATCAAAAACTTATTTTCTATTTAAAGCTCCAAATAAAGCTTGAGTGGCTTTATCAGTTTCTCAGAGTGAGAAAAATTGACGACGGCCACGAGCTCGCGCCTGAGAACAAATTTTGAGTGCTTGAGAAATTTAAATGAGTGCTTGAGAATGTTTTCTCAGCTTGAGAAAGCCCCGTGGCCCCGCGGCCTGAAGTGCACATCATCACATTCAAGATGTCACGCACATTGAGCTTCTCGCGCTTCCAGCCACCCTTCAGCTTATTCTTTTTATTATTCTATAGAATATATGTTGCCTTTTATGTGACAACTTTGCTGACCAGATCAATCTCTTTTTACATGCTATACTTTCCTTTCAATTTCTTTTCCTCTAATTTTGTCGTCAGCGTATGCAACATCGTATCAATTTTTCTATTTTAATATGGTACATCGAAATTCTTCTGACTTGATTTCTATGCTACGGAACCATATTGTTAGTCTGAACCATTAGTTTTAATGCGGCAAATTCATCGGTCTTGCGATTTGTGCTACCGAATCATGCTGAACTCACATTCTCATTACAATATGGCACTACGGGATTTCTCCAGGCTTGCCTTTTGTGCTACGGAATCATACCGGACTCAGATTCATTTTAATATGAAGCTTCGAAAATTTTCGGACTTGACTTTTGTGCTATGGAATCATACCGGACTCACATTCTTATTACAATGTGGCATTATGGATTTCTCCGGACTTGCATTTTTGTGCTACAGAATCACACCAGACTCACATTCGGCCGTATCGGAGAGCTCGTTCGTTCCCGGGAACGTTTGCCGCGACGCTCATTTTCACTCATTTCATAGCCCTCTATCATCAAAAATTAGAAACCCGTCTAGGTTTTGTTCTGCCCAATCTAGTGGTACAACCCTATCCACTCATGAGCGACGAACGTTCTTCGACGAGCGACCACCCCGATACGGCCGATTAACTTTAATACGGCACTTCGATTTTTAGGACTTGCCTTTTTACTATGGAAAAACTGTGCGCTATGAATTTGTAACCAGACTCGCAATTTATTTGTTTCGGATTGCTGTGCGCTACGGTTTTCGACTGGACTCACATCTCCTTTTATGAATGTATGCTTTTATGAACTAGGGTAACTGACCCGTATACGGCAGTGTACCTGTTTTCAGCAGGGAAACAAAAAAAGTGTAATTACGCAAAAACGCGTTGAAAATTGTTTCAACATATATTTTTTAAATAGAGATATGCTGATTTGTTATTCGTATACGAAGTTTCACAACATTTCCTTGCATATTTTTCAAAATATCAAACAAAATGTGCAGAGTTCAAAACGTTTCGGCAGATTTGCTGTCAGCGAATAGTTCGGCAGGTTTCATTATTAAGAAAACCAGAGCACTAAAACGATGAAAGTGTGGTTTTTATAAAAGATTCTATGGCTGCAGCAGTTATTCTAGCCCGTTTGAAAATGTTGATTGTAGACAGATAACTGCTGTGGGCGCCTGCCGAAACTTGAAACAATAACATATTTTTGATTTTGCTTAATATTCATTTATAACTTGATCAGAACACTACAACGCGTATGTCGAAACATAAAACAACATTTCCTGTATCAAATATCACCAATTTCACTGTAACTATTCCAATAACTTGAGAGAAAAATAATAATTTCGTGAGTCAGTCGGAGCCGTACTCTATCACCGTTAGGTAGTCTCATTTCTCCAATACCTATTTTGTTTGAAACTCACGCCAAAATGACTGTGAAAATTGCCAGCAAAATGACCAAAATGGGCAACATAAAATTAATAATTTAAGTACTTTTCAACACTAATCTTAGGAAAGAGAGAGTGTAAATTTTGTTTAAACATGTTTGTCTACCTATTGGCATTAATTAAAATATTTACCGACCCGTATTCGCGTTGCCGAAAATAGGAGTACAGCCTGCCGAACATAGGATCAAACTGCCAGCAATAGGAACAAAAACAGTTCATGAATATCGCTAGAAAATGCATTTCAAACGGCAAATAAAAAAATAGCACAACATAATACAATAGTTTATCGTTCAAAGTAACGTCACTTTCACGAAAAATAATGAAAATTGTAAGTGTACGAGCAGTTTTTGTGAAACTGCTGCACAAACCTGCCCAATACTGGTACATTTACCCTATTTTGATTTGCACTGCGGTCTTCAACCGGACTTGCGTTTCGTCTTATGTTTCATTTTCATCAAACACTGTGCGCTACGGGTTTTCAATCGGACTGGCATCTTCTTTTAAAATTATTGTTTTGACAACAGCGTTTATTATGGTTCTGGGGAACACCCAAATGTAGAGAGGAAACCGTTGTAGAGTTCCACTGCTCGACAGGAGGAAACTCCATCGCGATTGAATCGCGATGGCGGGAGGTGGTGAGAGGATATAGGGGTCGGAGGACGGACTCCCGGCCTCTTTTCGTGCCAGTTACTCGAAGAATAAGAAATTAATTTTGTGATTTTTCGCCACTAAGAAATATCTACGAAATTTTCTTTTAAGTACCTTTTCGCAACAATTATACTATTGGACATCTCTTTGTTTACAAACACTGTGCGCTATGGTTTTACAACTGGACTCGCATTCTTTTATAATCATTATAACTATTTCGATATGCACTGCGGTTGTTGCGAAAAGGTACTCAAAGAAAATTAAGTAGATATTTCTAACGGCGAAAAATCACAAAATTAGTTTATTCTCCGAGTAACTGGCGCGAAAAGAGGCCGGGAGTCCGTCCTCCGGCCCTTTTATCCTCTCACCCTCCCGCCATCGCGATTCAATCGCGATGGAGTTTTCTCCTGTCGAGCAGTGGAACTCTACAACAGTTTCCTCTCTACATTTGTGGTGTTCCCCAAAACCATAACAAACGCTGTTGTCACAACATTCTCCCCATCAGTTTAGCGCCCCTGGGTGCTACACTCCTATGACGTTTGTTTCTGCTCGCTCTGTTCTCCACTGCTGTCATTAATCCCATGCGGTCTCCCTTGTTGTTCTTTGCTAGCCTCATCACTTGACTTAACCTTTTCGCCTACATCTAGAACCGCAATTTTGGTCGCCGGACGCTCTAAAATCCCGTTTACCGTCTGCACTGTCGCTCTTCTTACTTGCCCATCCCTTGCACAAATTACGCTTAAAACTCTCCCCATCGGCCAACTGTTCCTCGGCAAATTTCCGTCCACGATCACTACAACATCGTCTACCTTGATGCGCGGTGCCGGATGAAACCATTTCGATCTGCGGGTAAGTGTAGGAAGATAATCCGCGATCCACCTCTTCCAGAACAAGTCCGCATTCCCTTGTGTGGCGCTCCAAGACGATTTAATCGATGCCGGGGAGTCATCGAAGAACGCCGTAGTTTTTCTTCCGTCTGAGCTGCCTAGCAGTAGGTGGTTTGGGGTTATGGGAAAGTCCAGGTCCTCATCGAGCGGTATGTAGGTCAGCGGCCGGGAGTTTACCATCATCTCAATCTCCGTCATCGTGGTGAGCAGTATTTCATCTGTCGGTAAACGTGGTAAATTAAAATTACATAAAATCTTCTTTACTGATTGTACCAGGCGCTCCCAACATCCACCAAAGTGCGGTGCGGCCGGCGGATTGAAGCTCCACTTCAGCTCGGATGAGCTGAATCTCGACTGCAGTGTAGCTTCATCTACTTCCTTCAGGGCAGCGTTGAGCTCTCGTGCGGCCCCAATGAAGTTAGTGCCCCTGTCACTAACAATTTCTCGCGGTGAGCCTCTTCTAGCGATGAATCGACGGATTGCTAGGATACAAGAAGCAGTAGTTAGCGAATGGGCCAGTTCGATGTGTATCGCACGAGTCGTGAGACAGGTGAACAGCGCTCCCCAGCGCTTTTCCGAGCGTCGTCCCACTACCACAAGTATCGGTCCGAAATAGTCCAGTCCTGTATGTGTGAAAGCCCTTTGAGATACGGCTAATCTCTGGCGAGGAATGTTGCCCATCAGCGGCGGGTTTGGTAAAGCATTCTTCACCTTGCAGTGCTGACAGCCACGTCGAACCCGGTTAAATTCCATCAGCAGCTTTGGTACGTAGTAACGAATACGCAGTTGGTTTATCACCGTTCTGTGGCTTCGATGGCAGTACCGTTCATGGAAGTCCCTGATGATTAGGTCGGTTACGTGATGTCGTCTCGGTAAGATCGCCGGTTTTGCCAATGATGCTTCTACAAAAGAACTTTCAGTTAACCGCCCACACACCCTCAATATCCCCTTTTCGTCTATCATAGGTGATAATTTGTACAACACGCTGTCGCGAGCAATTGGCTTCTTCCACGGATGATTTTGCTGTGCATCACTCTTGAGCCGCTTAATGTCCGATGAAAATCCATCGGCCTGAGTCCAGATGAGCAGCGACTGCTCGGAATCCAACAATTCCTGTTGTGTCAATGGACCATCGATCTTCGCTAACTGTTGAACATGCCTTCGCATGTTCCCGATGAAACGATGAACGTAACCCACCGTCCTTAACAATCTCTTCCATCGCGAGAATCGCGCGAAATCAACTACGGTGGCATCTGCAACTTGATGCATTAAACTGTGGCGAAATTCTTCCAAGGTTTCACCTGGGTCGACAGGGTTAATCGGCCACTTATCTTCTGACTCCCACAGGAACTCAGGACCGCGGAACCACCTGCTGGATGAACACAAGTCAGGATTCCCTTGCCATTTGGTTCCGTCGTCGGCAACGTTGACCTTGGTGGAGAGCCAGCGCCATTCATCTACGTTCGTTGTTTCCACTAATTCGCTCACTCGAAATGCGACGAAGGCACTATATCGTCTATGATCCGAGCGAATCCAGCTCACAACGTTGCGTGAATCCGTCCAAAAAATCCTTTTTGTTATTTTTAGGCGATGCGCTTTCATTATGTGATCTGCGAACCGGGCTCCTATCACTGCCGCTTGGAGTTCTAAACGTGGTATAGATAGTAACTTCAGTGGAGCAACCCTTGTCTTGGAACCTACAATCGCACATTCTACGACGCTGTTTTCCTCGTACCGTAAGTACACCACCACAGCCATTCCATATTGACTCGCGTCACTGAAGACATGCAACTGCACGTTTGTTGTATTGACTGATGTAATACCTCTGTAACATCGTCTGATGACAATTTTTTCTAGTTCGGGCAATAGTCCAACCCACTTCTTCCATTTCTTCCCTGATTCGCCATCGACAGGGCTATCCCAAGTCGTACCGGATCTCCATAAGTCCTGTAGTAGAATCTTGAGGAACATCAGAAAGTGGCCAATGAGCCCCAAAGGATCGTAGATCATCATCAGCGTGCTCAAAACTTCACGCTTTGATGGTAGTCTTTCTAATGTTAACAGCTTCTTATCTATGCGTGGAGTTATTCGGAATGTAAACGTATCATCCGAGGTATTCCACCACATACCCAATACTTTTTCGGTCCCTTTGTCGCGACTCATGTCGATGGACAGTTCGTCATTAGCTCCCCAACGCATCTTTTGTACAACTTCCTTAGAGTTGGATAACCAATTTCGGATTTCGAATCCGCCCTGCGCATGTATAAAGCGTACGTTTTCTGCCAATGTGACAGCCTCTTCGACTGTTTCTACGCTCGCCAACATATCATCCACATAGTGCTCGTGTTTGATGCACTCTACTGCGCGTGGGAATCGCTGGGCAAACCTCTCCGCGTTGAGGTTTTTAACAAATTGAGCGCTAGATGGTGAGCAAGCGGCCCCAAAAGTCATAACTGACACGGCGTAAACGCTAGGACCTCCGTCCGATTTATTACCATCATCCCAAAAGATCAGCTGGCTTCGTTGATCGACAGGCTTCATGCGCACCTGGAAAAACATCTCACGGATGTCGCCAGTCACGGCAGTGCGAAACTCGCGAAATCTGTACAGCACTTGTACCAAACTAGTTAACTGATCTGGTCCAGTTAGCAAAAATGTGTTCAAGCTTGCTCCGTGTACCTGCGCCGCAGCGTCGAACACCATCCTCAGTTTACCGGGCTTGTTCGGATTGTAGACGGGGAAAATTGGCAAATACCAGTCCCTTTCCCTTCTCTCTGCTAGTTCTCGTTCCTGCATCAGCCGAATGTATCCCTTCTCGATGTACTCTCGCATTTTGGCATTTATCGCAGTCTCTAACACTGGATCCTTACTCATCCTTCTTTTCAGGCACGCATGACGACGGAGAGCCATTTCTCGATTACAGGGGAGGCGTACGTTGTCGTACTTCCACAACAATCCTGTTTCGTACCGACCGTGTAATAACCGTGTATCAGAACTGAGCATAGTAATTGCTCTCTCCTCTTCCTTGGAAAGCAGTTTACGGGGAGTATTGATTCCCATAGAATCCAACGAAAAATATTCCTTCAACGCTGTGTTAATGCTTTCCCCCCCATTCTCATTACAGATACATAAGTGGAAGTTATTGTACGTGGTTCTACTTACGGTTGTCGGTGTAGCACATGGACCAAACACAGTCCATCCAAGTCTCGTCTTTGCGGCGATTGGTTCGTCAAAGCTCCCTTCAGCGCACCGTGACGGTTTTCCCAGGTGGATATTGTCCATACCAATCAGGATTCGTGGCTTCACTCCAACATAAGAAGCTATCGGCAGGCCCCTTAGGTGTGAGTATTTCTGGGCCAGTTCCTCGAGCGGTAGCGTTTGTGCTGGAAGTGATAACTCATTCACTGTGTGCACCTTTTGAAGATCGTATGTTGGAGCTCCCCTGTAGACACCTGATACCCGCAGCGACACCATTAACGAATTGGCCTCCTCGCGTGTAGTGTCACCAGTCCATTTCAGGCACAATGGATGTGGAATGCCCTCAATGCCAAGTTCGTCGATCAACCTTCGATCAATAAACGTCGCCGAGGAGCCTTCGTCTAAGAAGGCGTAAGTGTTGACATCCTTCTTCCCGCCGTATATTGTGATAGGTATGTAACGAAAGAGTGAATTCGGTTTAGTGCTAACGTGAGTGTTCAGTGCGTGTTGTGTGCTGCCGCTGCGTTGTGTAGTGTCACATTCAACGTGAAGCAGTTGGTGGTGTTTCGCCTGGCATCCGTCCATGCCGCAAGGAGATCGGACGAAACACGGACCTCGGTGTGTTCCGAGACATATATGGCACCGACGATGTTCGTTAATATAAACTCGACGTTCCTGGATCGTTAGCTCGTGAAACCTTGCGCAATCTACGAGTGTGCGACATGTATCGTGGCAAAGCGCACATGTAGTGGTACGGTGAACGTTTAGGTGGTGGTGGTTAGTAAGTGGTCGGCGCGCCGGTTGTGATCGCGTCGTTTCGGTGTGTTGCGTGTATTTTTCGAACGGGTTAACCTCGGTACTCGCGGCCACCGCAATTTCAGTAAACCACTTGCCGAATTCTTCTATGGTCTTCCTCGGTAACTTCACCTTATAGCGTGCCCATTCCAGGCGTCTCTCGGCCGGTAATTTTGCAACTAACTCCTTAAGCAACGCAACATTGCAATTATAATCTTCTAGACCGGACGCTTTTATTGTGGCGCACAACTTGCGTACTGCCTTGCCAAAGTTCGCCAAGGTATCAAGCCTTTCGGCTCTGACTGGTGGTAACCTTCTCACCTTATCGACGAGGTTGTCCACTATCAGGTCGGGACGACCATACTCTGTCCGCAGAATGTCTAAAACTTCCTTTAGACCGTCCGGGAGTAGAAGCACGTGATCCACGGACTCTAATGCAGGTCCACGTAGCGCCTGCTGGAGTCGGATGAGATTTTCGTCATCAGTGAAACCACAAGCCTTGGTGGATCGTTCATAAACGGCTATGAACAGCGGCCACTGCTCCACAGACCCTGAGAACACAGGGAGCTCCTTGGGTGTGCTATCCCGCGCGGCCTTTTGACTTGGCGTCAAAAGGTTCCCCATTACGGCATTTTGATTCGCGGGTGTCGGCTTCAACGTCGAGTTGACGCCGTATGGTGCCGCCATCGCCATCGCGCCAACCTGGTTTGGCTGGCCAAAGTGCTTGGTACGGTGCGTTTTGATGGAGTCTTCCACCGCGCGTCTCCACTGTGCATATTCCCGTTCCATGGCAGCGGCTTGGTCTTCTGCCAAGGTCCGGTCGTAATCCGGGGGGAAGCTGGACATTGCTGGGGACGATGGTTGATGACACCGGCTTGCGTCCGCCATCGTGCATTCCTCTCGTGATGACGTTGGTGTTGCTTCAGCGGCTAACTGCGTAGCGCCCGTTGTTGCCGAGTTATGTTTCACTGTGGTCGAAGGTGAATGACCGATGCATTCGCCATCGTGATGAACCATCAAGTTTGTTCCAATATCATTCGTCTTTTGCATCCAGACTTCTGTTTTCCGCACAAAATCGCTTACATGGCTGCCTCGATCTGAAATCTCTTCCTCGAGTTCCAGTTCACATAGTTCCAGTTCGAGCTCCTTCTGAACCTTCTCGAGCTCAAACTGTTTCCTGCGGATCTCAAGCCGCTTCCTCCTCACCTCCAGGTCGCGGGGTAGTCCCGCGGGCTGCGAGGCTGACTCGTCTTTGTTTGCAGCATCTTCCACGACGCTCACGCGCCTCTCCGGGGAGATGCTGGACGTTTCACCTAGCTGCTGCTGCGTCTCCACCACCACACAGCTTGCGTCCTGTACTGCTCTTTCGTTCATCATCGCAACGAAACAACGTTCCTTCACGGTTTGTGTCACTCGCGGATTCGCACTACTCCCGGTGGCGAGATTTATATACGATCGTATCGCGCGCGTAACTTCGGAATACTATAAACGATTACTCGTCACTGCACGTTCGCGGCGTCTTCACTATACTTTCAACTGAAAGATTTACGAGTTATTCCGCGCGTTTGTTCGTATTACTTCGGTTGAAGATTTATATACGTTTCAGTGTGGTGAACGAATCCAAAGTTTGTATATTTATCACTGTGAAGAACTAATTTTGTGAAATGTTGCGAAAAGGTACTCAAAGAAAATTAAGTAGATATTTCTAACGGCGAAAAATCACAAAATTAGTTTATTCTCCGAGTAACTGGCGCGAAAAGAGGCCGGGAGTCCGTCCTCCGGCCCTTTTATCCTCTCACCCTCCCGCCATCGCGATTCAATCGCGATGGAGTTTTCTCCTGTCGAGCAGTGGAACTCTACAACAGTTTCCTCTCTACATTTGTGGTGTTCCCCAAAACCATAACAAACGCTGTTGTCACAACAGCGGTCTTCAACCGGACTTGCATGCTTCTTGATGTCTTGTTTTTCATCAAACACTGTGCGCTACGGATTTCCAACCAGACTAGCATTTATTTTTATACTTACTTATCCGGCACTACAACCGCTTTGGTGCTCCTGCTGCCTCAGGAGTGTCCGAAACCGCTCACGGTCTCGCGCCTTCGTCTGCCAGTCCGTTATCCCATCCTTAATGGCAGATGCCTCCACGCCATCTTGCTACCTTAATTTCTTGCGATTCTGTCGGTTCCGGGTGCCATATTATTTTTCGTCTAGGTGACAGTAGCATGACACTATCTGCTTGTGGCGCTTCTAGCTGTTCGTTAAACTGGTCGTTGAGTTATTCATCAAAGTACTGAGCCCATCGCGAGAGGACCTCTGGCTGGTTACTAAACAGATCTCCATCCTTGTTGTGACAGCAGGTTACCTTAGGTTCAACGTTGTTTCGGTTACCTGCTATCGCTTGGTAAAATGTTTTTAGAGCGTTCCACCTCTCGCTCGTAGTTTCATATCTGTTTTCTGGTAGGAAAGACTCGTCTAAAGCGGCTTTGAATTCCTGTTGGACAGTAATGTCACTGAGAGAGTCTGTGTTGAGCCAAGGCTGCGTTTTTCTTCGCCCCCATTGGCACGGGGTCGGGCAATTCTGCAACGTATCACTAAGCCAACCAAGTAGTGATCGGAATCGATGTTGGCTCCTCGATATGTTCTCACAGTTATCAGACTCGACTGTCGTCGGCGGCTTATTAACACGTGGTCGATCTGGTTATTCACTCCACCCGGGTGCGCCCATGTAACCTTGTGGATTTTCTTGCGCGCAAATTTGGTACTTCCTACAACCAGATTGTTCGCTGCGACGAACTGGACCAATCTACTACCATTATCGTTGTAGATAAGGTAGTAGCAGACTGCAACAGCCAGAGTATTGGCAGTACATTGGCTTTCTACCGACTTTTGCGTTGAAGTC
This sequence comes from Anopheles merus, assembly GCF_017562075.2. NCBI lineage: Eukaryota > Metazoa > Arthropoda > Insecta > Diptera > Culicidae > Anopheles > Anopheles merus. The sequence continues at coordinate 159,655 of NW_024427600.1, read as the reverse complement.
CCCCAGGATGATTATGAGGTCATGCGGCACGCATCTATGCTTCTAGCGAGGCGGCCGTAAAACAGATCCTTCTCCCCTTCCTCTTTCTCTTCGGTAGGGCCGTGAACGTTTGCGAGGCTTATATTATAGAATTTGCCTCGCATCTTTTTTTTTATAATCAATAATATTATGTTGGGATTGCACTACGGTCTTCAACCGTATTTGCATTCTTCTCGATTTAAAACCAAACACGCATTCTCTTTTCCTAGTCAGATTCGGGATTTTACCGAACTCATCTTTTGCCTTTCTTTCATTAAAAGCTGCGCGCTACGGCTTTTCCAGACTCGCGCTTTTCCGTCATCTCTTATCTGCACGTTTTACGCACCGCCAACAAAAAAATCGTACCGGCTGCGCCAATTGCAGAATTCTTGTTCGGTGTTATATTATTCGCCCTTCTTCGGCGGTGGTTCAATAACAATTGCCAACCTATTCTCCCTACTTGTATATGCTTGTCCCTCTCTGTCACTGCTATTGCACTCTACATGCGAATGTTATAAAAATCCTTCGTGGAAGAATCTGTGTCGAAGAAAAATGAGTACAAATAGTACGAGCCGAGGCCCAAGAAGTCGCGCCAAAGCCGGTCGTAAATCAAGGCGATGCTGACGGATTCATTGATTACCGTGGGGTGGTTCACAAGTAATTTCTTTCGAATGGCCAAACGATGAACAAAGAGTACTATCTAAGCGCAACGCGGCGTTTGCGGTCCTCCATCCGGTGAAAGCGGCCGGATTTGTGGAAAACGACAGCTGGTTTTTGCACAACGATTATGCGCGCTCCCAAACGGTCATCATTTTGAGTTTTTCGCAACAACTGGCACCGATATTGTTCCGCAACCGTCATATTCGCCAGATTTGGCATCAGACAACTTCTGGCTGTTCAACAAACTAAAACGGCCGCTTCGGGGACATTATTTTTACACTAACGAGGAGATAGAAGCCGCAGCGACGGCAGAACTAAAGGACAACCCAGCATCCGCGTTTTCCTCTTGATTCGAGGAGTGGGAGAAGAGGTGGAAGAGGTGCATTGCATCGGAAGGGGATTCCTTCAACCTTCATTTTGCCTTACAAAAAAAAATTAAGTAAAAACGCAAGTCACTTTTTTTCGGACACAGTAGTATATGATACCAATTTAAGCTTGATCGACTCGAAACAGCCGACGGAAAAGTTTTTTTCTACAAGCATGGTTCTCCTTAAACCAATCAATTAATTACTTCTGGAATATTTTTTGAATCAATAACGATGGATTTAACAATTGTCTTTTATCCAAAATAAAGTTAAAAAATATCACTAGACACTAGATAGCTGCACAGCAAATGTTTTTGCTAACCTTACCATCACAGAAAATGTTCGCCACGATTGATCAACTGTCAAATTCATGCGCACGGTTAAGCCGGCGTCCCCGGATAATCGACGTTCTAGTGTACAACCCGTAGCCGGTCTCATGGTACAGTCGTCAACTCGTACGACTTAACAACATGCCCGTCATGGGTTCAAGCCCCAAATAGACCGTGCCGCCATACGTAGGACTGACTATCCTGCTATGGGGGGAAATCAATAAGTCACTGAAAGCCAACCCCACAAGTGTGTTGGCAGGCCTTGACCGGCATCGGTTGTTGAGCCAAAGAAGAAGAAGAAGTGCAGCCAATGCAGCTCCAGTGCAGGTCGACATTGGACAATCCTGCGTCAATCAGCTCGGGGGGCAATTTGCAACAGCCGCGGTGGAACGTAGCGTCACAATATGCACAACAGATGATGCAGCCGGTGGCCTCTAGCGGTTCAGCACACGAGAAGCAAATAGCCGCCATCGCGAAATCACGCGTAATCACAGCACAACACTGCTAAGCCGAGCAGGAAAAAACAGCAGGAAACCACAGTTGCGGTGCAACTAAACAATTCGCCAACACGCAACGATGATGTGAAGCAGTTTAATAGTCCGTAGAATAGGCAACAATGCGATGCGACGCAGAAAACACAAGAAATTTACTGAAAAATCACAGAGCGCGACGAAAGTGCGGCCGAACAGTTAAACGTCAAACGTTCTAAGACGACTGTCAAGAGCGTACGCGATGCAAATTAACAGTCGTTTAATTATACTGCTCGATTTTTTCCCCCGTGTTTGCCTATATGCGATATCGAGCAGTCGTTAACTGTTTTGACGATCGTTAATTTTAACAGGAATGAACAACAAATGAACTCGGTTAAACCAAAATGAACTTTAAACGACTGTTAAAATGTGTTCATTTATTCGCGATGCCGGCTATTGTTATAAGCAATCCACTGCACCATTAAAGGAATGTGCGTGAATCCATCATCCTTCTATGCTCATACATCTTGTTATGATTGTGCCAAATCCCGATTGCATCGATTCCCGTAGGAATGTGCCTACTCGAGCTAATAATTGCATCGATTCCATCAAGGAATGTGCGCTACAACCACTATCATCTGCATCGATCTCATTAAAGGAATATGCGTCCTTCTATGCGCATAAAGCTCATTTGTGATGGAGTGCTATCGGCTAAGAAATGTGCTTCACCTGCACTTATACTTGCCACAACACTAGATCCATCGGCATCAATCCCTCGATTCAAGGAATATGCGTGGTAATCCAAATTCACAAACCACTCACCGGTATTGACTGAAACCAAAAATCGATCTATTTTATTATAATGAAACGTACATAATATCACAACACACAACTTCACAATATCACTCATCTCCCACTCAACTGCGCCATTGTAGTGACCGGAGAAGGGCATTACCATTTCGGACTACATCAACACATAAAACACTCTCAGTATATGACTTCCAGCTGACAATTCTAACTCAACTGCTGTTTATTATCTCTCCTCATCATGTCGTGCATCTTCATACAGGTCCGAATTTCTCTGACTCTCTCATACTCTTCATATCTATCTTTCTCTCTCATTACCTCTGTGTTTGCTTTCTATATACTATAATTCCTACACTAATGTTTCATTTTCTCCGTAATGAATTTTGATTTCCTCATTTCGTTTACGATGTAAGATTACAACTACCTTAAGTTGTTCATTTTGATCTTTTGTTATTTTTAAGCATTTTAAAAATTATTTTCCTATCCTATTTTCTTCCTTCTGCCCAAACTTTGGTTCATTGCATCGGTGTGTAGTGCACGGTCAATAGACATAGATTTAATATCTAGGACGGTGCGGTCTTTCTTATGGGATGGGTCTGGGGGATTTCGAATCCAATGGACGCAATTTGCCCTCCCACGCAGACGAGGTGGTCTCAATCTTCACATTCCCGCGATAACTGCAACGGCGTTGCTGGTGAATCGGTACGTTGCTGGGCAGCGATACCTAAAAGTCGGCGCTCAGCACATTGCTTATGCTGGAAATCCCCCAAACCTAGGTTCCATTGCTACATCATATCCTTGCCTTCGGACGGTAATCCAGCAGATCGCATACCTTTCGGTACCTACCATCACGACCAAAAGTTTGCGGCAAATGATGATCGACAGACTTCCGGACCCCAAAGTGGCTTTGGAGTCACCTTCCACAGCGATGGATCTGGAAAAACGTCAGCAACTTCAAACTATCATCACATCAACGGTCGATGCTGTACTTGCTGGTGCACAATAAGGTGCCTCTTGGACTGCTGCTCGATAGGGTGAATCGTGCTTCCTCAGTCTGCTCATTCTGCTCCCGGATAGAGACTCTGGAGCACAGATTTGCCCTGTGTTCAAGGGTATCTAGTGCTTGGAGCATACTAATGCAAGCTATAGAAGCCATCGTTCCAAACCACAACCTAAACTTCCCATCCCTCCTCTTGCCAATTTTAAGTCACATTAGTATACGTAAGAGGATTCCCATCCTAGGTTTGTTTGCAAATTACATCATCCACATTGTTGGAAATAGTGTTGGCCGTTCCGGTCCGAACCTAGTAAAAAAGTTCCGTTCTTTATGTAGGCCGTTCCGTTCCGATCCTTTATACAAAATCGTTCCGTTCCGTTCATTCCGTTCTTTCCGTTCATTTCGTTCTTTCCGTTCATTCCGCTCCGTTCCGTTCATTCCGTTCATTCCGTTCCGTTCCGTTCATTTCGTTCTTTCCGTTCATTTCGTTCTTTCCGTTCATTCCGTTCTTTCCGTTCATTCCGTTCCGTTCAATACGTTCTTTCCGTTCACTCCGTTGCGGTCTTTGCCGCTTCAATATTGTCAGCAAGGTGCTATCGTTCGTGCGTTCCGTTCTTTAAAAAAACCGGCTTTGTCCGGCTGTTGCTTGCTGCATGCAAGATAACTGTTCACTCTTTCTCGCACACAGTATGTGTTGCCTGTGCACTCTCCCATGCTCACAGGAATATTCATCGCACTTCGTCGCGTATCGTTTATAAAAATCGTGATAAGCGAAACCAAAATATGTTATTTGGTGTTATGGTGTTATTTGTAACATCTATTATACTTTTTGTTATAATTTAGCTTATCCTAACCAGACAAATAATTATTATAAAAATTAAATCTGTACTCATATGGCAGAACGGGTTGGAAGAGATGTATTTCAATATGCGATTATGAACAACGAAAAATAAAATGTATTTATTTTTTATGCCACGATATCCGCTTGATCTTGGTACTCGGCATGATTCCAATATTTAGCCATTCGATTCGAAGCATTCTGTTCCATTCGACAACCGTTTGAGTGCCGTTATGTTGTAAACGATTTATGTGAAAAAAAAAACTATTTGTTGTAAGTAGTAAGTGAACTTCAAATAATTAGTCAATCTCGTGATACAATCGTCAACTCCTACCGCTCAATAACATCGGCATGGGTAAAAGCCTCGAATGGATCGTGCCCCCATACGCTGGGATGATTATCCTGCTATGGGCATTTAAGTTACTGATAGCCAAGCCTATTAGTGGTACAGGAAGGCTTTGACCGAAAATGGTCGTCGCATCTACAAAGTTAAAAAAATGCTAGATAATAAATGCATGCTTTATATTAGCACAGCTGGTACAGCTTACTGGATATAGGATGAACCCATTTGGATTTGGTGATTTCAGAATGATGATTTAAGAAACGCCTTTTCATATCCTGTCTCAAGTAACACCTCCCCCCCCCCCCCCCACGGATGACAGTTTGGCTTGACAGTGACAGCTCTGGGTCGGTTCATTTGCACCCCAGGTTCACGTTCCGTTCTTTTTGAAAAATGAACTAGTTCCGTTCCGTTCCTTTTTTTTAACGAAATTCCCAACACTAGTTGGAAACAACAATGCTGTGATTGATGAAGAGATCCTTAAATGTTCTTTGTAAAACCTGTACGTCCTCCTTACGTGTATCCCAATTTCCAAATGTTACACTACATTTTAAGTTGTTTAAAATAAACAATTTCTATAAAAAAAATTTTCAATATTTTTTAATAATCAGCCTGTTACCTTGTGTTATTCCGTGTGCATCAATCTTTTAGAGACTTCATTTAGATTGTTTGAACCTTCGCTCGCATATATAATTTTGCCGATTAGTCCAATATGTCTGTCTTCTTTCGAATTTCTTTGGCTACTATCGATGGAGTCTAATTTTCATCAGCTGTTTGCCTTGACCTTATTCGACCTTACTTTAAGACCTTAACCGAACTTATCGCTAATATGCTCTAAAGGTACCAAAATCGGTCAGTTAGGCACTGGTCTAATCTTGTTGCTCGCAACATTGTTGCTGGCGAAATGTATGGATTTTGACAGCTAGCGCAACTTTGTTGCATGCCAAATTCAATCCAATTTGATTTTTGTCTGGCAACATTTTTTATTTACCTTGGTCATGATGATCGGGTGTATGAAATGACACAGCAGCAGTGTGCGTTTTGTTGACATCCGCTAAATTTGGATTTTAAGCATTTATAATACATTGTTTGGTGTATATTTTGTTTTTATCAACACGTTATTCAACAAGTGAATGATAAAAAATAAACTCTGAGCTGTTAATTAGCAATTTTTTGACGCTAAACAATGTCAAAGCGAAATGTTGCAAGTAACATTCATAGACCACCTCAGCGATATGTTTCCGAGCAACAATGTTGCGCGCAACAAGATTAGACCGCTGCCTTAGCTGTCAAATTGTCAATTTGTCGTCCTTTCATCAGCTATCATAGCAGTTTGCCTAGCTCCATCTGGGATGGGTTGAATTTGGAATTGGTCAAGCTGTCGATATTTATATCGAGCAAGATAGCTCGATGTGTGAAAACATTTGCCTGTCAAATTATGCACGAGGCTGATATTGTCACTAACACTAACACTATAAAAACCTCAATCTATCTGGTTTGCTGTTATAATGAGTGAACCCTTCGGGCCAATGTTTTTGAACTTATAACCCGTTATCAATTTTGGTATTGTATCATAAGCATGGTAAGAACAATGATTCCCTCTAATATTTTTGACATATTCTATTATTACCACAAACCTCCATAGCAACTGCATTCTTAAAATACTGTACCTTGTTGGTTAAACACAATAACGATTCATGAAATCAACAACTTCATTATTTTTCATTCTCCAATAGCTCCATAGTTTATAATCAAGTCTTCTAAAGTTGATCTATCATCACGTGCAATCCGGTTGAGTCTCAATTCTGTCGTAATGTTTTAGCATTTGGTTTACAAACAAATCGTATTTGTTTATGTTTGCATGACCAACAATTCTACCGATTTTATGTTATTATTTTCAAAAGAAGGAATTATTGCCCAGTTTTCGTTCGTATTACACTACTTTCTTTTAAGTAATTTTTATTTAGACGTATGGTGCTTCCAACGGCTCTAACAAGATTTTCATTTTGTATTTTTTTCTGCATCAAGAGAGCTATGTTGCAATAATCATCAGTCAGCACCACATCTTATTTGCTTTAATGCTTTAATTCTATTAATTGTTGTCACATAATACAAATAGTCTCTCCTTTCTTTTCGTTTTTGATAATTGTTTGATTGAAGTTGTTTTGGAATCCCTTGTTTTATTCTTTCTTTTTAATTGTATTTATCTCTGTTGCTTTAACTATCTCTCTGTGCACTTCAGGCCGCGAAGCCACGGGGCTTTCTCAAGCTGAGAAAACATTCTCAAGCACTCATGTAAGTTTCTCAAGCACTCAAAACATGTTCTCACTCTGAGAAACTGATAAAGCCACACAAGTTTTATTTGGAGCTTTAAATAGAAAATAAGTTTTTGATCGCATGTTTTTAAGCTTTTTCAATTGTAAACATTGAATACATTTTCCAAAGTGATTATCGAAAAACGAATAGCACAATTGCTTATACAGTGGAACGTCGATTATCCGGGCAGCTCGGGACCGGGCGGTTACCGGTTAATCGATTTGCACGGATAATGGTCCAAGAAATGTCAAATTCATATAAAAATTATAAAATTCACTAGTTTTATGATTAATTCATCTTAAATCAATCGATTAATCGCAAGTAGAATATTATTTGAATCTATAACTATATATTTAACAACAAAAATGAATTTCGAAAATACCACTAGACACTACAAAGCTGCACAAAAAACTGGCTGCCCACTTGACTATCGCTGCAAATGTTCGCTGTACGTTTGATCAGCTGTCACATTTATGCGCACGGTTAAGCCGCCCGCCGATTTATCCGCCCCCGGATAATCAACGTTCTACTGTATTTCAGTAAGCCGATCGCTGCATTGTCAACTTTCTCAAAGATTCTCAAACCGATTTTGTGCCGATTCGACAAACGTTGTGAACACAGGTTTCTCAAAAGCATTCATGAGTGCTTGAGAAAATGAGCGTTGAGAAACCTCATGGCCCCGCGGCCTCAGATAACAGCCGGAATCGCATTCTTCTGACCGTGGTCTTTTCCTGCATAGGCCGCGGAGCCATGGGGATTATCAACGCTCATTTTCTCAAGCACTCATGAGTGCTTTTGAGAAACGTTTCTCAACGTTTGTCGAATCGGCACAAAATCGGTTTGAGAATCTTTGAGAAAGTTGACGATGCAGCGATCGGCTAACTGAAATATGAATAATTGTGCTATTCGTTTATCGGTAATCACTTTGGAAAATGAATTCAATGTTTGAAAAAGTTTAAAAAACATGCGATCAAAAACTTATTTTCTATTTAAAGCTCCAAATAAAGCTTGAGTGGCTTTATCAGTTTCTCAGAGTGAGAAAAATTGACGACGGCCACGAGCTCGCGCCTGAGAACAAATTTTGAGTGCTTGAGAAATTTAAATGAGTGCTTGAGAATGTTTTCACATTGAGCTTCTCGCGCTTCCAGCCACCCTTCAGCTTATTCTTTTTATTATTCTATAGAATATATGTTGCCTTTTATGTGACAACTTTGCTGACCAGATCAATCTCTTTTTACATGCTATACTTTCCTTTCAATTTCTTTTCCTCTACTTTTGTCGTCAGCGTATGCAACATCGTATCAATTTTTCTATTTTAATATGGTACATCGAAATTCTTCTGACTTGATTTCTATGCTACGGAACCATATTGTTAGTCTGAACCATTAGTTTTAATGCGGCAAATTCATCGGTCTTGCGATTTGTGCTACCGAATCATGCTGAACTCACATTCTCATTACAATATGGCACTACGGGATTTCTCCAGGCTTGCCTTTTGTGCTACGGAATCATACCGGACTCAGATTCATTTTAATATGAAGCTTCGAAAATTTTCGGACTTGACTTTTGTGCTATGGAATCATACCGGACTCACATTCTTATTACAATGTGGCATTATGGATTTCTCCGGACTTGCATTTTTGTGCTACAGAATCACACCAGACTCACATTCGGCCGTATCGGAGAGCTCGTTCGTTCCCGGGAACGTTTGCCGCGACGCTCATTTTCACTCATTTCATAGCCCTCTATCATCAAAAATTAGAAACCCGTCTAGGTTTTGTTCTGCCCAATCTAGTGGTACAACCCTATCCACTCATGAGCGACGAACGTTCTTCGACGAGCGACCACCCCGATACGGCCGATTAACTTTAATACGGCACTTCGATTTTTAGGACTTGCCTTTTTACTATGGAAAAACTGTGCGCTATGAATTTGTAACCAGACTCGCAATTTATTTGTTTCGGATTGCTGTGCGCTACGGTTTTCGACTGGACTCACATCTCCTTTTATGAATGTATGCTTTTATGAACTAGGGTAACTGACCCGTATACGGCAGTGTACCTGTTTTCAGCAGGGAAACAAAAAAAGTGTAATTACGCAAAAACGCGTTGAAAATTGTTTCAACATATATTTTTTAAATAGAGATATGCTGATTTGTTATTCGTATACGAAGTTTCACAACATTTCCTTGCATATTTTTCAAAATATCAAACAAAATGTGCAGAGTTCAAAACGTTTCGGCAGATTTGCTGTCAGCGAATAGTTCGGCAGGTTTCATTATTAAGAAAACCAGAGCACTAAAACGATGAAAGTGTGGTTTTTATAAAAGATTCTATGGCTGCAGCAGTTATTCTAGCCCGTTTGAAAATGTTGATTGTAGACAGATAACTGCTGTGGGCGCCTGCCGAAACTTGAAACAATAACATATTTTTGATTTTGCTTAATATTCATTTATAACTTGATCAGAACATTACAACGCGTATGTCGAAACATAAAACAACATTTCCTGTATCAAATATCACCAATTTCACTGTAACTATTCCAATAACTTGAGAGAAAAATAATAATTTCGTGAGTCAGTCGGAGCCGTACTCTATCACCGTTAGGTAGTCTCATTTCTCCAATACCTATTTTGTTTGAAACTCACGCCAAAATGACTGTGAAAATTGCCAGCAAAATGACCAAAATGGGCAACATAAAATTAATAATTTAAGTACTTTTCAACACTAATCTTAGGAAAGAGAGAGTGTAAATTTTGTTTAAACATGTTTGTCTACCTATTGGCATTAATTAAAATATTTACCGACCCGTATTCGCGTTGCCGAAAATAGGAGTACAGCCTGCCGAACATAGGATCAAACTGCCAGCAATAGGAACAAAAACAGTTCATGAATATCGCTAGAAAATGCATTTCAAACGGCAAATAAAAAAATAGCACAACATAATACAATAGTTTATCGTTCAAAGTAACGTCACTTTCACGAAAAATAATGAAAATTGTAAGTGTACGAGCAGTTTTTGTGAAACTGCTGCACAAACCTGCCCAATACTGGTACATTTACCCTATTTTGATTTGCACTGCGGTCTTCAACCGGACTTGCGTTTCGTCTTATGTTTCATTTTCATCAAACACTGTGCGCTACGGGTTTTCAATCGGACTGGCATCTTCTTTTAAAATTATTGTTGTGACAACAGCGTTTATTATGGTTCTGGGGAACACCCAAATGTAGAGAGGAAACCGTTGTAGAGTTCCACTGCTCGACAGGAGGAAACTCCATCGCGATTGAATCGCGATGGCGGGAGGTGGTGAGAGGATATAGGGGTCGGAGGACGGACTCCCGGCCTCTTTTCGTGCCAGTTACTCGAAGAATAAGAAATTAATTTTGTGATTTTTCGCCACTAAGAAATATCTACGAAATTTTCTTTTAAGTACCTTTTCGCAACAATTATACTATTGGACATCTCTTTGTTTACAAACACTGTGCGCTATGGTTTTACAACTGGACTCGCATTCTTTTTATAATCATTATAACTATTTCGATATGCACTGCGGTCTTCAACCGGACTTGCATGCTTCTTGATGTCTTGTTTTTCATCAAACACTGTGCGCTACGGATTTCCAACCAGACTAGCATTTATTTTTATACTTACTTATCCGGCACTACAACCGCTTTGGTGCTCCTGCTGCCTCAGGAGTGTCCGAAACCGCTCACGGTCTCGCGCCTTCGTCTGCCAGTCCGTCATCCCATCCTTAATGGCAGATGCCTCCACGCCATCTTGCTACCTTAATTTCTTGCGATTCTGTCGGTTCCGGGTGCCATATTATTTTTCGTCTAGGTGACAGTAGCATGACACTATCTGCTTGTGGCGCTTCTAGCTGTTCGTTAAACTGGTCGTTGAGTTATTCATCAAAGTACTGAGCCCATCGCGAGAGGACCTCTGGCTGGTTACTAAACAGATCTCCATCCTTGTTGTGACAGCAGGTTACCTTAGGTTCAACGTTGTTTCGGTTACCTGCTATCGCTTGGTAAAATGTTTTTAGAGCGTTCCACCTCTCGCTCGTAGTTTCATATCTGTTTTCTGGTAGGAAAGACTCGTCTAAAGCGGCTTTGAATTCCTGTTGGACAGTAATGTCACTGAGAGAGTCTGTGTTGAGCCAAGGCTGCGTTTTTCTTCGCCCCCATTGGCACGGGGTCGGGCAATTCTGCAACGTATCACTAAGCCAACCAAGTAGTGATCGGAATCGATGTTGGCTCCTCGATATGTTCTCACAGTTATCAGACTCGACTGTCGTCGGCGGCTTATTAACACGTGGTCGATCTGGTTATTCACTCCACCCGGGTGCGCCCATGTAACCTTGTGGATTTTCTTGCGCGCAAATTTGGTACTTCCTACAACCAGATTGTTCGCTGCGACGAACTGGACCAATCTACTACCATTATCGTTGTAGATAAGGTAGTAGCAGACTGCAACAGCCAGAGTATTGGCAGTACATTGGCTTTCTACCGACTTTTGCGTTGAAGTCCCCCAGGATGATTATGAGGTCATGCGGCACGCATCTATGCTTCTAGCGAGGCGGCCGTAAAACAGATCCTTCTCCCCTTCCTCTTTCTCTACGGTAGGGCCGTGAACGTTTGCGAGGCTTATATTATAGAATTTGCCTCGCATCTTTTTTTTTATAATCAATAATATTATGTTGGGATTGCACTACGGTCTTCAACCGTATTTGCATTCTTCTCGATTTAAAACCAAACACGCATTCTCTTTTCCTAGTCAGATTCGGGATTTTACCGAACTCATCTTTTGCCTTTCTTTCATTAAAAGCTGCGCGCTACGGCTTTTCCAGACTCGCGCTTTTCCGTCATCTCTTATCTGCACGTTTTACGCACCGCCAACAAAAAAATCGTACCGGCTGCGCCAATTGCAGAATTCTTGTTCGGTGTTATATTATTCGCCCTTCTTCGGCGGTGGTTCAATAACAATTGCCAACCTATTCTCCCTACTTGTATATGCTTGTCCCTCTCTGTCACTGCTATTGCACTCTACATGCGAATGTTATAAAAATCCTTCGTGGAAGAATCTGTGTCGAAGAAAAATGAGTACAAATAGTACGAGCCGAGGCCCAAGAAGTCGCGCCAAAGCCGGTCGTAAATCAAGGCGATGCTGACGGATTCATTGATTACCGTGGGGTGGTTCACAAGTAATTTCTTTCGAATGGCCAAACGATGAACAAAGAGTACTATCTAAGCGCAACGCGGCGTTTGCGGTCCTCCATCCGGTGAAAGCGGCCGGATTTGTGGAAAACGACAGCTGGTTTTTGCACAACGATTATGCGCGCTCCCAAACGGTCATCATTTTGAGTTTTTCGCAACAACTGGCACCGATATTGTTCCGCAACCGTCATATTCGCCAGATTTGGCATCAGACAACTTCTGGCTGTTCAACAAACTAAAACGGCCGCTTCGGGGACATTATTTTTACACTAACGAGGAGATAGAAGCCGCAGCGACGGCAGAACTAAAGGACAACCCAGCATCCGCGTTTTCCTCTTGATTCGAGGAGTGGGAGAAGAGGTGGAAGAGGTGCATTGCATCGGAAGGGGATTCCTTCAACCTTCATTTTGCCTTACAAAAAAAAATTAAGTAAAAACGCAAGTCACTTTTTTTCGGACACAGTAGTATATGATACCAATTTAAGCTTGATCGACTCGAAACAGCCGACGGAAAAGTTTTTTTCTACAAGCATGGTTCTCCTTAAACCAATCAATTAATTACTTCTGGAATATTTTTTGAATCAATAACGATGGATTTAACAATTGTCTTTTATCCAAAATAAAGTTAAAAAATATCACTAGACACTAGATAGCTGCACAGCAAATGTTTTTGCTAACCTTACCATCACAGAAAATGTTCGCCACGATTGATCAACTGTCAAATTCATGCGCACGGTTAAGCCGGCGTCCCCGGATAATCGACGTTCTAGTGTACAACCCGTAGCCGGTCTCATGGTACAGTCGTCAACTCGTACGACTTAACAACATGCCCGTCATGGGTTCAAGCCCCAAATAGACCGTGCCGCCATACGTAGGACTGACTATCCTGCTATGGGGGGAAATCAATAAGTCACTGAAAGCCAACCCCACAAGTGTGTTGGCAGGCCTTGACCGGCATCGGTTGTTGAGCCAAAGAAGAAGAAGAAGTGTACAACACTTTAAAAACGTACACTTGGGCTGCGCATCAGCCGCACCGAGCGCCCCTGCCAAGAGCTCCTGCTCGATCGGCCTTCATGCACACTCTGCTCGGCGCTCGGCACATACTAAGCCTTACGTGTTTAGTGTGTTCGACAGATTGCGTGTACTCACTGTCGTCCCCGTGGACGTTTAACCGGAGGCAGCACAACTGCCACGGCAACCCCAGGAGTTGGCACGCACGGCTGCCTACAACACAAATGAAAGCAAAATAAATGTTCGAGTGAATTTTCTTTAATGCCGAACGCAATATGATAGGCCTGACTAGTGATGCGCGTTGCGTTCCGAACCTGACAGGTGCGATCCGTTCCAGCATGCAGGCATCCGGACCGCGATCCTTATTTAAATCAAGCAGGTTCAAACTGAACCTGGTCCTCCCACCGTTCTTTGCGATCCGCATGCGGCCCTCGAACAATCCTTTTGTTGGTATATTTTTCGAAACTAACATAAATGTACCCATAACATCTCATAAACTTATTCTATACAATTGCACAGAACAATCGAGACCCTTAACAAACATTGAATCGAATGCAAAACATAGATTTGTGTCAACTGTCTACAAACGAAAAAGGAATGAAAATAACTTGATACACACACTACCAAACTTTGCAACAACTAGTGATGGATTGTCAGAATTCATCCACGGCTCAAAACCGTTTCCGATCTTAGCTATTCCGACTCCGGCCAAATCAAACCAACAGTTCTGTTCGGTGCCGTCCGAAGCCTATAGAGCCGTTTAAATCCATTCGGAACCGTTGGAGTCTTCGGTTGTCGCACAGAGCGGCTAATCTGCAGTGAGAAATCGATTCATTCGGCTCCGAATTTCTCTGAACGGATTTGCACGGCTCCGACCTTAGAATGTTACATCTTTGATGTTCGATTGGAGCCACATCTGTTTTTTTCATAATCATACCACCATAAATGTTAATAAAAATTATTGTAGCCAAGTTGTAATTAATTGTACCCCACATTCTGCAAGACGAATTAATGTACTTTCCAACCTCCCCGTAAATCAAAACCAAAATGATATGATTACACTGAAGCCTAAAGGATTTAGATTAAGGATTAAAATAACCGAAATGCCGAAGCCTTGCAATACAAAACTTATTAATAGATTAGCTCACAAGGTCCATGCTTCAATTCGCGAATCATCTCCCTTCAAGTGTCAATAAAAGGTTTGCCGATCACACCACGAATCTTCGTCAGACAAAATTATCGTAATTTAAACAAAAATATTCGTAAAATACGGGTTCTTGTTATAAAAAATGCATATACCACCAGAACACTTGGAACTTGGAATAATGTTTAAACACGTTTTATTACAATTTTTCTCTTGATCTGTCAAAAAATTGCGAAAAAATATTTTTGTTATTCATCCAGCGATGGATAGCTCGGATTGCTTGAAAAAGATTCGCAACAGGCTGCTAGATTCCCCCTACCTCAGTGAAACAGTGGGGTTGAGCGATATTTTCTAAGAGAACTGCCGTGTGAGAACGCGACTAATAAAAAATATCCTATTTTAATAATAAGGATAAAAGAAATTGCATGTGATTTTAAAAGTATCTTAAACTTTTTTTAAGATAAAAGAGCACAATGAATCGCAAATAATGTTTTTAAACAATATTTTATAAAAATATTTAGGTATATTTTTTATTCTTAAATTTGCGGCCCGCGAATCATTGAAAATCTGTATATGCGGCTCTATAATGAAATGAGTTTGACACAGCTGCTGTAAACAAATCATCCAGGT
Organism: Anopheles merus; assembly: GCF_017562075.2. Taxonomy (NCBI): domain Eukaryota; kingdom Metazoa; phylum Arthropoda; class Insecta; order Diptera; family Culicidae; genus Anopheles; species Anopheles merus. Next base: position 144,518 of record NW_024427600.1, on the reverse strand, counting down.
TCAATTTAAACTTGTTTCTCTCAGCGTTCTTTTCGATCCGGTCTGGAACGCTCGATGATCTGCTCTCTTTCATACGATGGGCCGATTTGGTACACACAAACGAAGCAAGTGAAATCTGAAACTGTTTCTCTCAGCGTTCTTTCCGTTCCGGTAAAGAACGGCGTTCTCTTCTCTTTTGCTTCTTTCTGGTATGGACACACACACACACACATTCTGTATGTGTGAGTGATAACAGCGCAAGCTATACTCTCTCAATCAAAGAGATAACGGTACAACACCTGAACCATGAAGCCAGGAAAGGATAGAGATTTGTGATTGGTAGGAAGCTAACCGCCAAAATTTAAATAGACAATCCTGCACTAGCGGTAAGCGCTATGAATGAAATGTTTCTCTTTTGCCATATGGATGCTATCAGTATAGGTGCGTTAATTCGACTGGATTGTGGTAGTCAATGAATTGCTATGTGTTGGGTGCTAAGCTGCTTCGTTGCGCATGCATCTCCAATGATTTCGTTTGAATTTTTACCTGCGACCTTCTTTGTGCAACTAAATATTTAGGGTGCACGACACGTTTAGCCTTCCGCAATAATTTATTTAACGCCGTTTATCGCCCCGTGAAACAGCGCTATTCTTATGGACAATTAAAGCCAACGGAAACAACTTAACAGTCTATGTATTTTATATAAACCAATGTTATTCGATGCTAATTGCTTCTATTCACACATACTAACTCAATCAATGTAGTGTAATTTAATCCATACGAAATTTAAAAAGAAGATTAAACTTGTAAGCTTTTTGAATTTATCTGTTCTATTTTATTTATTTTATTTTATTTTTAAAACATCCTGCTCCCGTAACTTCATACCTCTTTACTCATTGTTAGAAATGCATGTGTTGTATTTAATCTTTTCTTTTGATTATTTTATTTATTTCTTTTAATTAATTTAGTATCAGTACCCCTTCATACAACAAAATCAGTAAATAGCACGATCATGAATAATAATAATATAATAATAATAATAATGGCGCAACTGGAACAGTGATTCAAAGTAGAACTAGCGATGTGGTTGGTAACATCAAGGATGAAGCATGAGCATGAATTGGAACATGGGGGGAGGGAGTAAATCCGAATGTTAATTTATATTTTTAGCTCTTTTTTGCATGGGTTCATCCTTCACGTGTGTTCTCTATCGCAGAAAATGGTCTGTATATAGTTATTGAGGCCCTTTCTTACCAACGATCGATGATGATCGATAGTTTGCAATGAAATTAATGATTAAAAATGAACTTCAGTTATATGAAGAACACGACCCAGGAAACAAAAATTTCATGAAATTAATAAAAAAAATGAACCAAAATGAAGTCCTTATACTCTGAAATGAGCAAAAATGAATTTCTACGGTCCCCCAGTGGGCAAAATTTTGGCTAAAAATGAACCAAAAACCTGTTCATCGAAGATATCATTGCACAGAATGAACTATCGGTCGTCATCGATCGGTCGTTGGGAACCGCCTCATTGTTTTCTGGAATAATTCGTTAACGAGCTTGGGGATAGAGCGACAATTTGTCGCGCGCGATGTTGTCGTTCAATGTCTATTTGAACAGTTATTTTTACCCAATTTTCCCAAGAAACAAAGCAAAGATGGATCTTTTTACTTTTTTGTGAATTACAAAGTTTTCCGAAACAGCTAGTAAAATAAAAGTTTTATTAATTGTAAACCAAAATAATTATGAAATAAACTTATAGGTCAACAATGCAGACTAAAATGATATGGTTAACAAAATAAAATACAGTAGAACGTCGATTATCCGGGCAGCTCGGGACCGGACGGCTGCCGGTTGATCGATTGGCACAGATAATGGTACGAGAAATGTCCAATTCATACAAAAATTATAAAATTCACTAGTTTTACGGCCCGTTGAAGATTAATAAATAAATAATAATTCATTATGAATCAATCCATTAATAGTTCTTCTTCTTCTTCATTGGCACAACAACCGCTGTCGGTCAAGGCCTGCCAGTACCTACTAGTGAAGTGAGCTTGGCTTTCAGTGACTTATTGTTACCATAGCAGGATAGTCAATCCTACGTATGGGGGCACGGTCTATTCGGGACTTGAACCCATGACGGGCATGTTGTTACGTCGTACGAGTTGACGACTGTACCACCAGACCGGCCATTAATCGTTATTAGAATATTATTTTAATCATATAGGTTTAACAACTGTTCATGAACAAAACTGAATTTCGAAAATACCACTAGACACTACAGTTGCACAACAAACTGGTTGCCCATTTGACTATCGCTGCAAATGTTCGTCGTACGTTTGAACAGCTGTCAAATTTATGCGCACGGTTAAGCCGCCCGCAAGTTAATCCGCCCCCGGATAATCGACGTTCTACTGTATGATTTATAAGCAAGCGTTATCAGATGTCTTGGTTGTTATCTTACTCAAAAAAATAAACAACGTTTGCTGGGCTAGTTTTACCATGCTTCTAAGCATTAGTGGTATTTAATTGATTATAATTACATACAATTGAAATTCTTATGATGCGTCATACTACATACCATATTGTAGTTATTTCTTGCTATTTCATGACATCCAGATACATCGCTGAATCATACACACAGTTATATTTCTCGTTATTGTCATCAGTTTCATTTCAGCATTCTGTCTGCTTCTAGCATACTCTTCACTTTTCTTAGGAAACAATATGTAGTTGAAGGCTTTGTACGAGACATTAAAACATATGTTAAAATATCAATATTAATGAGAGTACAACCATACATATTTTTATGCAACTCTTTAAAAATTTGCCGTTGTTATAAATTGTAGCCATATTATGTTATTGATCAATGCCTCAGAATACATGCATTCAAAAACTCTATGGTTTACTCAAATGATAGTACTAAATTGATTTAACCAAAGAGGTGTCAAAGTTATTTTTTGTGAGGCTGACGGAAATCGTGCTTCTTTTTACAGTTAGTTTCATGTATCAAATCCTTTAACCATTAAATCATTCATTGGATGTTAGTACTCGTTACTCTGGAATCCGCTAAGATAAGATTTATACAACCACATTATATGTAGAAAATATTATCAATCCGACAAAATGCATGTTTCTAATACTTTTGGTTCATGTAAATGAAAGCAAATACCCACATAAAGAATCCAAATCATGAGATTGTATATTGAACACATTCATAAGCTTTTACGAAACTTTACTGCTCTTTTCTAATATTTGATCCCCTCCTTCTCTCCTCCTGGCTTTCCATAGGCATTGAATTTGCAAATAGTTATCTTACAGCTTTTCTGAATTTGCTTGTTAAGCTGGATATGCACATGTCAAACCCCAACAACAACATTAGTCATTCGTACGAACAACGCTGTCCAAACATATAATATACGTTATTACATAGTTTCTCATGCCCACTGCAAAACAGAAGTCATACGCAAACAATTTTAAGATAAAAAATCTACCAAAGTTAATGCTATACAACAAAATCGAGTAAATAATTATACAATGAAAACAAACTCATTTAAAAACACAATTCAAAATACATGTGGGAATATTGAAACGGACACAGAAACATTATTCGGTATTAATCGGCTTGAGAATAGTGTCGTTGTGAGGCATTCAATGATCTGACTCTGGGATATTAACAAAAACTTTGAGTATTGCATCTAGTTGAAACAAACTGATGCACAGCAAAAAAAAATACACGACGTTAGAAACAGCTTTACTTATTACCAGATTTAACGCCAAGTAAGGCTTCGGCAACACCTAGGAAATATACCATTTGCGCTATACCAAACAGAGGTGCAATGACAATCATACGACACAATCCTCCTTTGAAGAATGCAGTCACACCTTCGTACTTTAGAGTTTTTCTGTAAAAATATAAAAAATTTTAGATGAGAACAACATTTCCGACCTAAAATTAGAATACATTTTCAATCAACTTACCCAATACAATCGGCAACACCATTGAATTGCATTTCGCCTTCAACCTTTTTTAAAGCTTGTAGACGCGTTTTCACAACATCAAATGGATTTACAGCTAGAGCTGCCATCGAACCAGCGGCACAGCCGCTCAAAAATGAACACCTGCAATTAAGAATTTAATTGATCATCATTGATTAAGATTATTACCATGCACCTACCAGAAAACAGCTTCATTACTGCCGTCATCCCGACGCGGACCGAGTGAGTTAAGAGTGGCAAATAATGGAAAATACACAATTGAAAATGAAACGTCGCGTAGCATTGTTGCACCAGTTCCTTTATATAATCCTGTTATTCCTTTCGTACGGATCAGTTCCATCGCTATGGAAGTAGCAGATACCTTCGGAATAGTTTTACCTATAGCTTTGGCCTGGAAAATGTAACCATAGACGAATTAGAATTAACTCCTTTACACATTGTTACAACCACGTCTAAACTCCAAGCAATAAAAGTTACGTTAGTTTAACTAACCTGTGCTGCCACACGACCGGCATCTTGCATTTGAATTTTCAGGAGTTCCATAGGAGTTGTTATTACAATTTGACACAATCCAGCTAACCCACCTGCAGCCATCTGGCGAGTAATTGGCAGGGTGCTAAGGAATATGTATCACAAATAATAATTTCTATCAACAGGGTCTATTACAGGGTTTCCGATAGAACTCAAGACCGCAAGACACTTTGATGAATCTGCTGGAGTCAATCGCAAGACTGCAAAACGATACGTGAAAACGTTGACGATACCGGGATCTGCGGATTTGTATCGTAAGACTGTGGCACACTTTTTCGAGTACATTATCGCCTCGCAGGGACATATTTTTTCAATTTCAAATTTTGGGGCGCCCACACAAGGTGGATTAAAAATATCAGGATATTTGTTAGGGATATTAGAAAAGGATATTTGCGGGGTCGCCATAGTTGAGGGACTTTACGTCATTTTTAACCGTTAACCATTAGTTTCCTCACTCAAAGCATGGCAAATAGAAAAGATTTCTTTGTTACTATGTGCATTTCTGTATGTCTATTGATTTTATCGAAAAAAAAATAGATATATTAACACAAGATTTGATGATTTGTTTAGTTGCGAAATTTAAAATCATGTGTCCATTTGTCTCGTAGATATTTTGTTTTATAAATTTTTAATAATTCAATACTTTTGATCCACCTTGCATCCACACGTTTTGGAAAATCAAACTGCATTGGATTTTTATTCGTTTGCAAGCGAATTAATTAGTGATTTACACTCTGGAAATATTTATTCTCATCGTTGGTCAGAGTAAAAACGCATGTTCGCTCTAAAAAATTTCAAAACATTGGATCATATAATCCGAATCCTAGGTTGCAAACGGAAGGGATTGGTACAGCCATGCCATTTGTTTTCAAAAAATACTTTTTTTACAGGCTTTTATTGTTGGGGTACGATGAATAAAATATATTTCATGTTTTAAGAAGTGGCACAAGTAATTGATTTGCTTAAAAACAAATTAAAAGCCAATACAGGGGCCCTTCACGATTCTAGTCAGTTTTTTGAATGGAGTTTGACAGTTGAAGGCTGAAATCATGTAAACACTCCATACAAAATTTCACATAAAACTAGCCTGCAATTTTCAGTCTAGATTATTCTAGCCTCAAAGCTAGAATTAGATTCGAGTACCTGCTCGAAAACAGGGCAAAACAAGGTAGTGTTTACATTTATCTCCAGGTGCATTAAAGAATTCAGTTTTTTTTTATTATTTCTCGTAAGGACGGCCTGGTTGGCCGTATCATTTAAAGAATTCAGGTTATGGAATCCAGAATCAAAGTGTATGTAGTTCAGGTGGTCTCATAGTTTTTTTTTAAATTAAAAAAATTTTTTTTAAAGATTTGAATATCACTTTTTGACAGGATGGGTTAAAACTTTTATTCAAACAAGCTTTCTGGAGGCTTGACGAATACTCAAAATCTTCATTCAGAAGCAGAAGCGATAAAAATCAGTCTACTAAATTCATACACCTTGGGATAAGTCCACCTGTATATTATACGCACTTAGATAGCTGCCCGAAAACTGCTATACAATGCAAACAACTGACAGGCGTAAATTTCAGCCTACGAACTTAAAACGGAAAGGGCCCCACAGTTTGACTTTCCAAAACTCTAACAGTGGGCCAAAACTTTGAAATTAAAAAATCCTTGCTGTCAGATTATTTGTCCCTGTGAGGCGATAATGAGCCCGAAAAGGTGCCGCCCAAAGCGAAATTTTTAGGGGATAATGAACACAAAATCATGACATCTCTTTCTATTCATCAACCCTACTCTCTCACACGCATCGATAAACGTTTGCATCTATGCACACATCTCTTTGTTCATTGTGCTATATTTTAAGGGTTTAAAACGGAAAGATAACGATTTTTTTGTAACTTCAGACCTCTTTACTCATTGTTAGAAATGCGTGTTTTATAGTCAATCTTTTCTTTTAATTGATTTATTTATTTCTTTTAATTAATTTAGTATCAGTATCATTTCATAGAACAAAACCAGGAAATAGCACGATCATGAATAATAATAATGTGGTGGCACAACTGGCCAAGTGGTTCTAAGTAGAACTAACGATGTGGTTGGATGAAGCATGAGCATGAATTGAAACCTAGGGGGAGGGAGTGAATCAGAATGTTCATTTCTATTTTTAGCTTTTCTTGCATGGGTTCATCCTACACGTATGTTCACTATCCCCGAAAATGGCCTGTATCGCACACCATTTCGATTGCGATCGACATCGATATCCGATGAACAAAAGTTCATTTTGAATGAACAAAATTCACTATGACATCGCATACGGATTGTTAATTCGATCGTAATCGACATCGAAAAGTCAGTTTCGACCAGTAGACAAATCCTATGTAAAACATCGAGCAGTCGACAATTTTGTCGACAATTGGTATCGCATACCCGTTGCGCAAATTCGAGCAGTTTCCAGCGCAGGAAATGTAGCGGAATTTGGGGCAAGTGTGCCATACGGGGCAAGAAAGCCACCAAGCATTTTTCCTTAAAAACTTTAGTTTAATGATCAATTGTGTATACAGTTTGTTGCTTTCCAATGACTAGGTATTCTGAGCCTAATTTCATATAGACCAATCGATATTTCCCATTGTTTTAAACTGATTTATATTGAGTTTCAAAATTGAGCAGAATATTATAATCTTTTAATCCAACCAAATAAACTCTCAAAAATCATGCGAACAATCAACCGAGAAAATATTTACACCACCGTATAGCTGAGAAAACGTGAAATTTTTTGTGGGGTTAGTTGAAAAAAACTTTCTTTATGTCACTGAAAAATTGCATTTCAAAAAAGTTACTACTTTTGGGGCAAAAGAGCCATCTCTATTTGGGGCAAGTGTGCCACTATCTTTCATAGGCACGAGCTGTCAAAAATGTAAACATTGTTGTAGCGTGCTGCGGAATGGTGCGCTATTGTGAGCGGATTCCACGCCAGAAAAACAGAACAGTAACAAACCATATTGTGGTGCAGTTGGTGGTCAAAAAGGGTTCATTGGTGACTAAATACATGTAGGAATACATACACTAGTGGTACAAACGTAATAATTTCCAATTATCTAAAAAATACGGTTATTTTAACCAGGTGGCCGTCTTGCCCCATACGAGTGGCCCTCTTGCCCCATAGCCCAAAAAACAACGTCTTTTTGGACCCTTTTTAAAACGCTTCAAAAACTGTTTTGTTTGCACTTTTTTCAAGCGAAACTCATTTATAAGTGAGGAAATAGATGTAAAATGGTTATGAGATTTAAATCGGCTTTTGAAAAACACGTTTTAGTGAGTTATGACTTGAAATGCTTAAGGTGGCACACTTGCCCCAAGTTCCGCTACCAAAATCTGCGCTGGTCAGCGCAGATTTTAGCTGGTCTCCCGCGCGGGACTTCAGCGATTCCTACGCAGGCCTGCGCAGGGTTAGCGCCATCTGTTGGCGAAATGGACGTACTATTTATGGCGGCGGAGCAAACAAAACGGTCAAAAATTTAAAATTATTGGCGCCCATTTTTTCGTCCGCTTCTTCTCCCTCCCTCACCCTGCCTTGCCTTACTTGCACTTCTGCCCATGCCTTCCGCCGCCAGCTGATTGGGTGTTGTGGTGTATGCGTTGATTCTCATATGTACATTGCGGTTGTGTATTGTTATTGGTGGGTGTTAGCATTTATTAATTTGTGTGTGACCTTGGGACGATGCGGGAGAAGCTGGATTGGGATTCGAAGTGTTATCGCTGTATTTTATTTCGTGCCGCTGCTGATGAGACCATTCGATGCCCCTGTCAATCGAGGGTGAAGAAGCCTATTTAAAACAAGCGTAGAAGAACGTCTAACACTAATCTAATATATTTTTAATTTGAACATGTTAGATGCTTCAACTACCTTCTAAGCATCATGTAGCACAATGTGTGGTAACAATAAAATTTTTTTTTGAAATGTTCCGAAATCTATCTCGAGGTTTCGGGTCGCGACACACACACACACACAGCGCGGGGAAAGTGACCGTTCACTCTATCATGTCGCTTTCCCCCACCCCGCCCGGCGCTTTGGATGAGGATGCTATACAAGAAAGCTGAACCAGCTGTTCTACCGATACGGTAGCCGTAATCGATCATGCGGGGAGGGGGTGGTCTGGTGGGGGGATTCTGGATTTGTTTTTTACGGTGCGCGTATGGTGCTGCACCTGTCCGTCCAGAATCTGGTGGCTTGTTGGTTTGTAGTCGTTACCTTGACGCCGATTGCCGGCAATGCCTTGGAATGAGTTCGGATCGGTAGGTTCATGTGTTGGTCGATTGCATTCCGTTGATTTGTCGCGCCACAGCGGCAGACCCGGCAACAACAAAGTCAAGACAAACTCTTCCCCGGGTGTGGAATGTTATACTAAGTTCTTCGTATTTTGAATATTATTATTATTATTATTATATTATTATTATTATTATTATTATTATTATTATTATTATTATTATTATTATTATTATTATTATTATTATTATTATTATTATTGTTATTGTTATTGTTATTGTTATTATTATTATTATTATTATTATTATTATTATTATTATTATTATTATTGTTATTGTTATTGTTATTGGCTGGTATTATTGAATCCGTTCGTAGCGGCGGCGTACGTCCCGACACTCATTTTCCTAACGCACTAGATGGTTGCTACAGTTTTTCACCGCAGCGTTATAGGACCGGGCTCAATAAATGTGTTGCCATCTCTAGAATTTCATGTGAGCGTCGTACGTTGCCGCTACGAACGGATTCAATAATACCAGCCATTATTAGTATTATTATTATTAGTATTATTATTATTATTTTTATTATTATTATTATTATTATTATTATTATTTTTGTTTTTATTATTATTATTATTATTATTATTATAATTATTCTTTTCATTGTTATTATTATTATTTTTATTATTTTTATTATTATTATTATTATTATTATTATTATTATTATTATTATTATTATTATTATTATTATCATTATTATTATTATGCACTCTACAATAGAAAAAAACACCGGCCTGAACCAGCGGCGGATCTAACGGAAGGCGGACTAGGCGGTCGCCGAAGATCTCTAGTATGTAGTATGGCGTATGTTTACAAGTGGACAGAGTATTAGCGACAAAGGCCCGCGGAAAGGTGGTCGTTGGGGCCCCGTGGCTGGAGAATCATTTGCCCCCCCCCCTTCCCCATCATTCCGGCAATAATTGTAGGGCCTGTGACCGATGGTCGTAGGGGTCCCATGGCCACCCCCCCCCCCCCATCCGCCGGCTCAGCATATCTGTGTAACCTACACCATACGAAAGCAAAAGCTTAGTGTAACAAAGTTATGCTTAATGCTTTACACGTTCAGTTCGATGGCAGGCCCCAGGGACTGCCAGTGGACTTTCCAGTATGCCGGTTTCACAATCAGCTTGCGTTCTAGATGCCGGCGGAACAGAAAATGATGAAAATCAGCACCGGGATGTACGTGTTAATGTAAACTAGGGTTCTGCGCGTTGCACAGCAAAACCACCAGCGTCAGCTATCTATTCTTTAGTCAGTTTTACATTGCAGCGTTTGAACTCATTGCGCTTTTTTTGTTTGATTTGTGAAAATGCAACTTCATCGCCGCAATGTTTGTTAACGGCTTTTTTGAGCGCCACAACAGCTCGCGAGCATTGACCACATGATAAAATGAGGCATGATAAAATTCTCAGAACTCCATGATTTCTTCCGTCGCTTTGCGCAGCGGGTAATTTTAGCTTTGAGGCTAGAATAATCTAGACTGAAAATTGAAGGCTAGTTTTTAGTGTGGTATTGTATGGAGTGTTTACATGATTTCAGCCTCCTACTGTCAAACTCCATATAAAAAGCTGACTAGAATCGTGAAGGGCCCCACTGGTTGCTATTGCGAGATCTCATGCGAGCTCGCAGACTGCTTGAATTAGTTTTGACGGAGTGCTTTCTATCGACTAATAAGTCAATTATTGATGTAACCGTAGTATGAAGGCCTCATTACGAGAATCGAAAGTTTTAAAAGTTTTCTGTCCCAAGGAGGGGGGCTGAGCTTGCCGAAAATTGTACTTCAAAAATATTTCGGCTCCTGGAGCTGAAAGTTTATTCCGAATCTTTTTAACAGGAGCCTGCAAACTGAAAATACTATAATGCGGTGGAATGTGAAAAGGAAAAAGAAGGGCATTTTCACAACCTAACAATTGTTTTCACGCGAATAACCCGGTGGTTGCCGAATAGCCCCCCCCCCCCCCCCCTTGTCGCTCATGAAAAGAGGATTTATTTTCATTTGATGAAATTTATGAATTTGTTAAGTTTTTGCTTGCTTCAAATGACGGCGAATTTGTGCACTTGGTGGTGCCCCAAACGCGGCTACACGAAATCTTTTTTACGTAAATGTTAGAGATTTTTGAGTTTCAGCTTCGAGTTTTTGGGTCGTGTACCAAGTCTTTGATAGTCAGTCTTACGTATGGGGGCACGGTCCATTTGAGGTTTGAACCCATGACGGGCATTTTGGAAATCCATTCCAGTTGAATACTGTATCGTAGATTATGTTACTTAGCCCAATTAATAGCTGGCATCGCGAAAGAAATGGTTTAAAATTAACAGTCTTAAAAATTAACCAGAGTCGTTAAAAATTGCTAGAATTTGGCATCGCGAACGCATTGAGTTCATTTGTTAATTTTAACGACTGGTCCTATGCCGCCGTTAAACAAACGACTGTCAAGAGCGTATGCGATACAAATTAACAGTCGTTTAATTATACTGCTCGATTTTTTCCCCGTGTTTGCCTATATGCGATATCGAGCAGTCGTTAACTGTTTTGACGATCGTTTATTTTAACAGGAATGAACAACAAATGACCTCAGTTAAACCAAAATGAACTTTAAACGACTGTTAAAATGTGTTCATTTATTCGCGATGTAGGCTAATGTTAGAGTTGAGTTTTAGTTTAGAACTCATCGGAGTAACATTTAATCTTTTTGAATAAAAAGCCGCATAATAAATGTACACCGCATAATTATATATAGTCAGTCCTACGTATGGGGGCACGGTATATTTGGGGCTTGAACCCATGACGGGCATGTTGTTAAGTCGTTCGAGTTGACGAATGTACCACCAGACCGACCCAATATATATATACCCACCTGCGATATGCGATATCGAGCAGTCGTTAACTGTTTTGACGATCGTTTATTTTAACAGGAATGAACAACAAATGAACTCAGTTAAACCAAAATGAACTTTAAACGACTGTTAAAAAGAGTTCATTTATTCGCGATGCCGGCTAATGTTTTCGGGGATGATTCGTTAACGTGAGCGCCCCATTTGTGAACGGACGCTCGCTGCTCTTCATTCTATAAAATATGATTCGCTTGCTCGCATTAAATAATCAAGAAAGCTCGTTTGAAACTAGTTACCCCGAGAAAAAAAGTCCAAATCTATAACACTGTCGGGCTTATACGGAATGTAAGCAGCTGCGTGAAAAAACAGCAAATATTTGTATTGTGGTCTAGTAAAACTAAAATAAAATTAACGTTTTTTATAAAAAAAAAATCACTTCCGTCGATACACACTGCCTATTCAAAAAACACGTATAAAATATCGTTAAGCGCGAGCGCAACGTATGTGCAAAACATATACAGTCTGTTCCCGAGTTACACGGTTCACGACTTACGCAAATTCTGAGATACGCGGTTTTCTAAATTTTACAGATTAAGTGTCGAATCAGTACAATTTGCTTCAAGTTCGGTATAAATTGTATTTATGCTAACAAATTGAAACCGCTTAACACCAAGAAATATTAGAATTCTCTGCACAAATCATATCAAATAAATGAGAAAGTGTTTAATAGTACTAAATTAAATCAAAAACTCTGGGTAATCAATAGTATTTTAGTCAAAAAACGTGAAATTCGACATACGCGGATATTCGAGTTACGCGGATTTGTCGGGAACGCAGAAACCGCGTAACTCGGGAACAGACTGTAGAGAAAAACAGCCTTACTTGCAAGCGCATTGCTTGTACAAAATACGTAGCGAGAAGATCAGGGTAGCTCACGAACGACCTGTGGATCCAAAATCCATTCAGAAAAAACAGCCTAGTTTGCGAGCGCCAACATGCATGAGGAGTGCGGATCATGTTGGATCTATGAGACGATCATGCTAGCTCGCGAGCGCGCTGCCTGGACAAAACACGTAGTAAGAAAAAAAGAAGCGCTCGCGAGCTACGTATTTTTGATAGACAGTGCGCTCGCGAGCTAGGTTGTAGAGCCACTGATAAAAATTTAGTTTTTAAAAAGCAAGGTATATTTTTTATCGCTATTTCGATGCAGAAAACCATTTCATCATTTCGTCAAAGAATATCGGCTGTTTTGCAATAGAAAAAAATGTATTTCAATTGCCTCACGCTATGTTTTTTTTTTATATATACAGGAGGACGGCTTTGCCATATTGCTTAAAGACTCATTATTATAATGGTTTGTGAACATTCGTTCACAGAGTGACATTTTATTTTTTTCTTCCTGCGTGATTATTGCTACTGTCTAAAAAAGATCATTATTTCATTAATGAACGGATGCCACGGATGCAAGAAACGGGGAGCACTATTAATGAAATGAAAACTCATTAGTAATTGTTTTGCTACTTATTCCCATCTAAGATGTAAAAAAGAGGGTTTGTGTGAATTAATTTTTCTCACTGTTACCTCTAAACTCTATTATTTGAGAACACTCTTCATTAATTAACCAATACCGCACGAAAGATATCACCTATATATCCTGTCCAAATAAAGGTATGGTTGCGCGAGCGGACAAATCACCGCTCGCTCCTGATTCGCAGTAAGCAAAAGAACCAGCTCGCTCGAATCGGCACAAAGAATCATTTTGACCATGTCTAGTTCCGCAGTCTTGCGATTGACTCCCGCAAATTCGTCAAAGTGTCCTGCGGTTTTGAGTTCTATAGGAAAACCCAGTATCGCATACTACTGGAGAGTAAAGATTAATAAAAATGGTTCTAAAACATTCTTTTGTTGTGAACTGACGACTTTTTTAAAAACACTTATTATTATTCTATTATTATTGTCAGCACAACAACAGCTACTTACCCATTGGATGTAGTTAAATGGTGTCGGAAGAAGTCGTTTGCTGCTAATTTTATTGCTTTTTCAGGAGTAATTAGCAATATATTTACTGCTGAACCACGGTACATACCGAAATATCCCTCAGCACGATAGGTTTTCTTAAAACAGTCAAGCCTATAATTCGACAAACAGTTTAATTCTCGCATTTTAAAACTTTTTTATTTCATGTAAGGTAATTATCACCTAGACTACAAAAAAAAAATCGTGAAACTATACCATCAGTTTCACTGAATCGAACTGAAAGGGTTTCAAATAATGAAAATATTTAAGTATAAAAAAATAAAATACAACGGTTGTTAACATAAGAACATAAAAAACAAAACACAACACAACACAAAAACAAACATGCTACATTGATGCATTATAATATATGATATAATGTTATTCATACGTTCAAACTGTTTACATGTTGAAAACAGTTTCATTATTGTACATCTAATATGAGCATAACAATCATCAATTGTGGCTTATGCACTATATGAATCAATTAGACGAATTGAACAGCTACTTGCGATTGTGCACATCACTAATAAATAATCACTAAATAAATGATCGGATCAGATAACACAAAAAAGACGAAAATAATTCGATATAATTTACATCGCTGATTTACTTTTCCATTGACCTGTTTTCTATGTTGCGATTGAATAATACAAGATAATTGAAAAATAAAGAGAGCAGCAATCATACCCTTTTGTTAAAAATATAAACTGCTTTTTATAAAAATAAGGCGCAGTTTTACTCACATACACCAAAGAAGAGTATAATAAATAATAATACAAACAAATTAACATTACAATCGAATATTTTTCTTCCAAACTTGTTCTTGAAAATTATTAACTTACATAGAATTGTACATTTTCTCTCCATTAGGTCCAACTTGTTGATTTTGTAGGCGAGTCTTCACAAGATCCAAGGGAAAAACGCACGATACACCAATTATGCCGGCAATACCACCATTAATGATTTTTGGTAACAGGCTGAAAAGAAAAAGTGCTGATTATCGTGAAAAATGCTTCTTCTTCTTCTTCTTTGGCTCAACAACCGATGCCGGTCAAGGCCTACCAACCCACTTGTGGGGTTGGCTTTCAGTGACTTATTGATTTCCCCCCATAGCAGGATAGTCAGTCCTACGTATGGCGGCACGGTCAATTTGGGGCTTGAACCCATGACGGGCATGTTATTAAGTCGTACGAGTTGACGACTGTACCATGAGACCGGCTCCGTGAAAAATGCTAAGCGTAGATTAAAACCGTGAAAATTCAGAAACAGTTAACAAAACTGACACTTATTTATCCTAAATGTTTAAAACATCGGTCAAGCGGTATACGAACACGTTATGTGTAAAAAATAATATTCGACGCTTTACAAAAAAAAAGTTTTCAATTAGTTTTCAAAATCTTCTTTTTTTTCTAAACGGCATTTAAAAGTAAATCATATCATATCATAATCATACATGAGAAAAGCACAGCCAACATAACATATTTTATTCAATGAACGTTAAATGAAAATTGTGGTAGCTTGCTGTTGAAAGCAAGTGATTTAAAAAAAAAACACACACACACACACACACACACACACACACACACACACACACACACACACACAGCACCATGGAAGTAGTCCAGATAAACCTAAACCATTGTGAAGAGGCACAGGCACTACTGAGCCAGGTGATGGTGGAAGAGATAGGAGATATTGCCATAGTCTCTGAGCCATACAGCGCTCCAACAGACTCTAGTAGCTGGGTGGCAGATAAGACTGGGAACGCTGCAATATGGGTGACAGGCAGGTACCCAATACAACGGGTAGTATCAAACACCTTCGAGGGTTTCTGCATAGCTGAAGTAAATGGAGTGTTTTTCTGCAGCTGTTATGCTCCCCCAAGTTGGGAGCTAGAGAGGTTCCATGTTATGTTAGACAACCTCATAGCAGAGCTGGATGGGCATAGACCACTTGTAATTGCCGGTGATTTCAATGCCTGGGCTGTTGAATGGGGGAGCAAGCGAACTAATAGCAGAGGTGATGCTGTTCTCGAAAGCTTCGCCCGGCTGGGAGTAACGCTGGGAAATACCGGCACAACCCCCACGTTCAACAGAAACGAGAGGACATCAATCGTTGATATTACGCTCTGCAGTCCCACCTTCTCGGAGAGATTAAACTGGCGAGTTAGTGATGCACTCACACTCAGCGACCATAATGTTGTCAGATACGCCATCATCCAAGGGCATAGGCTAACATCATCATCAGCGCATGGGTCCCGAGTTGGTGGTAGAGGCTGGAAAACCGAATCCTTCAATGAGGATTTATTTAAGGAGCTCTTAGCTTTCGGAGATTTCGGCGAAGCCGTCAGCGCCTCCCAAATTATGATAGCCCTTACCAAAGCCTGTGATGGCGCTATGCCAAGAAGAAAATCTCCTAACGGACGACGACCACCTGTGTACTGGTGGAACGCGTCGATTAAAAGACAACGGGCTGAATGCGTAGCAGCACGGCGCAAAATGCAGCGAGAAAGATGCCCTGAAGTCAAACAGCAACTCAGGATCGTATACATTGCGGCTAGGTCAGATCTTAAAAGAGCGATTAAAGCCAGTAAAAGGCAACACTTCCTCAAGCTATGCGACGAAATCGCTCGGAAGCCCTGGGGACTTGCCTTCAATACACTCATGAACAAGGTAAAGTCTTCGGAACCTGTAGAACAGTGTCCTGTAAAGCTGAAGAGCATTATTGAAATCCTGTTTCCAACACATGCACCACCGAACCTCAGTCCTACGATCAACACGCCAGAGACTGACCCTGTGCCTGTAACGAGACAGGAGATGATTAACCTGGCTAATCGATTAAAATGTGGCAAAGCTCCTGGGATAGATGGCATCCCCAATATGGCGATCAAGGCTGCTATGTTGGCATACCCTGATGTGTTCAGAAACGTGCTAATGAACACCCTGACTACCGGCCAGTTTCCGTCTATGTGGAAAAGACAGAAATTAGTCTTGATACCAAAGCCAGGTAAGCCGCCTGGC
Organism: Anopheles merus; assembly: GCF_017562075.2. Classification (NCBI taxonomy): domain Eukaryota; kingdom Metazoa; phylum Arthropoda; class Insecta; order Diptera; family Culicidae; genus Anopheles; species Anopheles merus. The sequence goes on along the minus strand of NW_024427600.1, from coordinate 127,823 downwards.
CACCCTTCAGCTTTGAGGCCCTTGGGGCTTGTGGATAACCTGGCCAAAGTGCAAGAGATGGTGATTTTGGACCGCCTTACAAAATACACTGAGGGACCACACGGTCTGTCTGACCGTCAATTTGGCTTCCGGAAAAAACGATCTACAGTGGACGCGATACTGGCGGTGCTGGAAAAAGGTAATGCGGCGTTTCAACGGAAGCGATGTGGAGCCCGATACTGTGCGCTCATCACCATCGACGTGAAGAATGCCTTCAACAGTGCTAGTTGGGAGGCAATCGCGGCAGCGGTAGAGCGCATGAAGATTCCCCCGCACTTGTGCAGGCTGTTGAGGAATTATCTTGACGGTCGCGTGTTGCAGTATGATACGGCGGAAGGAGTGAAAACAAAAACCATCACCGCAGGCGTACCCCAGGGATCAGTGCTTGGTCCCACCCTGTGGAACGTCATGTATGATGGAGTACTGACCCTCGCCCTCCCTCCTGGTGTCGAAATCACTGGTTTTGCAGACGACATCGCTATTACTGTCTCAGCCGTGTCTATTGAGGAGGTAGAGATGCTTGCCACCGACGCAGTCGGTCGGATTGACCGGTGGATGCGGGATGCAAAGCTAGAGATTGCGCATGCGAAGACTGAGTTCATCGTCATCAGCAGTCACAAGGTGCCCCAAAAAGCATCGATAATGGCAGGAACTGTACAAGTCGAGTCTACCAGATCGCTGAAGTATCTTGGGGTAGTCATTGATGACCGACTGAAATTTAAGAGCCACCTCGAGGAAGCCTGCAAGAAGGCCATGAAAGCAATAAATGCACTAGCGGCATTCACTCCAAACATTGGCGGACCGAGTAGCAGCATTAGGCGCCTTCATGCTAACTGCGCCATCTCGGTGTTGAGGTACGGAGCGCCGGTTTGGGCGCATATACTACAGGAGAAGCAGCACCAGAACACCGTGAATAAGGTGCACAGGAAGTTGGCCATGCGTGTTGCTAGCGCGTACCGTACCATTTCGTACGAAGCGGTATGCGTTATTGCGAGCATGATGCCTCTTCGCATCACCCTCGAGGAGGACTCGAAGAACTTCCGGAAATCGCGTGCGGGGGAATCTTTCACCGAGACTGCCAAGAAAGCCTCAAGGCAAGCATCGATGCGGCAATGGCAGAACGAGTGGAGTAACTCGTTGAACGGAAGATGGACCTACTTGCTGATCCCCGACGTTGCAGCATGGCTAGACAGGAAACATGGTGATGTGGACTACTTTGTCACCCAGGTTCTTTCCGGCCACGGCTGTTTTAGAAGCTATCTGCACAGGTTCAATCGCGCCTCTTCATCTCGGTGCCCTGTGTGCAAGGATGAGGATGAGACGGTGGACCACGTCATGTTCCACTGCCCCCGATTCGCCGAGGAACGCCTGCAGTTGAACGAGAGTTGCAGAGTAGAGGTGGGCCGTTCTAACCTGGTACAAGCCATGCTGCAGCACACCGACTCATGGGAGGCAGCGGCAACAACAATGCGTCTGATTCTGACCAAGCTGCACCAAAAATGGAAGCAAGACCAGCAGCTCGGCGATATTTAAATTCGTATGTGTTAGTGAACACGTGAGTGCGCGGCGGAAAAAGTGACGTTTAGTGCCTGGTGTTTCGCGTCGTCGTCATGACCGTTTTGTGTTCGCGTGATAACTGTCGAATCTGTCTCGCGAACTTTGGCTCATCGTGCAGTAGCGAGGATGAAATGCTAATGCATAAGCCCTTCCCCAAGAAGCATACCGAAAGGTGAACCCATGGGGAAGGGTATATGGCCCAAGGAGGGGGTTTACTGGGTAAGAATCCCATGTCAACACCCGTGCGACAACGGGAGTCTTTCGAAGATTCCCCCTCCTTGTAAAACAAAAAAAAAAAAACACACACACACACACAAATACCTAACATGATGGAGTTATTCTGCTTTATAATGGAATAAACCATTTTTCAAACCTAAAAAGTAATTTGCTAAAAAGAAGCGAACCCGTGGTACAGTCGTCAATTCGTACAATTGAATAACATGATGGTCATGGATTCAAGCCTCCTGTGGACCGTTCCAAGGATAGATAGCCTATAGATAGGCAGCGTGGTACTGAATAAGCCTCGAAAGCCTGTATATAGGAATGCTGTCCGCGTAGGACGTTATGCCAAGCAAAAGAAGAATTAGAAGGAATTTGTAATAAATTTAGAGATATTCTTAGGCCAGAACAGGCGAGAATAAAAAATCGGGGTTTCTCGCATTAAAGAAGGCAAATAAGAGGATTTTCTATAGTTCAATTACAAGATACAATTATACACATATTAATGAATGACACATGTTAAAAATGTACCAAACACGTATCTACCTGTATTGGTAAATCAACGAGTTGTTGCCAAGGCACTCGTATTTCCAAATAGCTAACTTTAACGAGCTCGTTTATCTGTCGCCTACATTTTATGTTTATGAGATACTGCTTTCTTCAATAGTAATCTACCTCTTGTTATCAGCCTCATTGATGCTACTATCAATTATAGACTACATTGAATAGTACATATCATGCATCCTTTTGTAATACACATTTGATACAGATAATGTAAATCACTTACGCAAACTGTTTTGTTCCATTGACCATAGAAGATTTTGAGTTACTACCACTGCTAGCCATTGTGGAAACTGCTGAAAACAAGAAAAACAACTTCTATAATATGTATTACACTGCTTTTCTGTTCAACATGTGCGACGGATTCATGGCTTTTCATATTTTAACAGAAATACAATGGAGTCCATTAACAATGATGGACTAAATTTCATGGATTGATATTAATGGAATATGTCAATAAGCACATCAATATTGGCTCATTTACGATCGATAACGTAAATGTTTATATGCAATCATTCTGTTGCTAACCACGCACCAGAAAGGCAACAACATACACAATCACTGTACAATTACTGGTCACTTAACATAAACGATAGACTTTCAAATAATTCGAAAGGTTGTGGTTCGACATATTCAACAATGGTACGCGTTTGGGCAGAATCCGGCTTTCTTACATAACACTTATCCAGTTGGCGAATCTATCCAATGAATTTGAAGCATAAACTAAACCACGTTGCTTAAGAGCTTATATGGAAAGAAATCGATTCAATGACGATTTTTTTCGTCTCCTGCAAAATATTTACAGCAATGTTTTTGTATACACGACTAGCTCTAGTTTTTGCATATACAACAAACTAATTTGTCATCTTACTTTGTTTGCAAAGCCTTCACACAACTCTCCCTTATTATCAAACACCACTCAACAGCAATAGTTGCAATCAGGTACGATTAATCCTGTGCTCACTCCACCAAAACTGAGTGCGGATTGAGTTGCTTTATAGCTAAGTATTTATATACACTGCCGCAAGAACCCTAAATGTGTCAGGACCGTCAAACGTATCACATGGACTAGTCAGATCGTGTAGATATTATTTTAATGTTCAATCAATGTTTATATCTGTTTTAACGTACGTATGTTATTGATCAACGATTCTATGAAAAGGATATGCAGTTGGTGAGAGGTTAAATTTGTGAGAAAAATGCACATTTGCTATGAATTTCTCTTTGCTATGAAGATTCCGGATCTTTCATGTTTTGACATTTCTGTGTTTTTAACCAAGAATCATTCCGGTTAGCAAACTTCCAGTTAAAAAAATTCCTGTGCAACTCATATAGTTCGCGGTCACATACTGTAGTTTACTCGCCAACCTTCAAATATTCCTCTATTTGTTTAGTATGAAGCGGTGCTACAACACTGGGCTATCTGATAAAGATCTGTTATTATTTTTCTCTCAGCTGATGTTGTACCAAGGTGGATTAAGAATATCAGGTGGTGGAATCTAGAGCATTTTGACAATTCGTCACTTGACGTAAGGGCGGTGGCAACGCTGATCGGATGAGATTTTAACGGACGAGATCAAGGACCGTAAAAATATCAGGTCAAGTTATAAGCCCGTTTTGACAGCTAGGTGTAAAAAGAATCAAAGAAGAAAACTGACAGTTCGTTTTCCGCGTTTGGCGAACGCTTCTAGTTTTCGAAGAAAAATTTCCATTTTAAATCACGGGCTGTGTTCTAATAAACTAAAATATTCACCCAAATTGATCTCCACCAAATATTGACCATGCAAAACGTAAACAATCCATCAATACATATACAAGCGGAAAACCATCTGTCAAAATCGGAGCCCAGGGGGGGGATCGCCAAAAGCGCTATAACTACACCTCATTATACATTCCACCTTGATACATAGGCAACAATTATTAAGGGCGGTGGCAACGCTCATCGGATGCGATTTTATCGGACGTGATTTATATGGGATTTGACAGATAACGTCGGACGTGCGATTTCGTCGTCCGACGTTATCTGTCAAATCCCATATAAATCTCGTCCGATAAAATCGCATCCGATTAGCGTTGCCACCGCCCTAAATCCTATCTGCCAGCACAAGGTGGATTTAAAAATATCAGGTGGTGGACTATAGTGCATTTTGACAATTCGTCACTTGACGTAAGGTCCCCAGCCCACAGTGCAAGTGACAGCGATTTGCGAGGGCGCGCGAGGGCTCGCACGCCATACAAGTTCACTGCTCCAGAGCCCTCGCAATAAAGAGCTTGCGAGCCTTGGAAGTGTCATATGAGCGAGACAGCTGTATGTCAAGTGTATGGCTATCTCTTTCGGGCAAGAAAAAAGCCCCGAAATGCAACGGTGTTGGTGGACAAAATTTAAATGGCCAAAAATTTTGACCACACACACTCTCTCTCCCGGTGCCTTCCCCTGTCCTCTCTTCCTTCAGGCCCCTTCCTCTTATTTGCACGCGCCGCTCGCTTGTGTGCTATAGCTCATCAGCTGGTACTGGTATATGGTAGGGTTGTAGTTGTATCTTGAATTGGCGATTGGTACATATATATGTAGTGTATTTGGTTTTACCTGTGACCTTGACGATGCGAGAGCTGATCAATTCTGGGGTTGAAGCATTATTTGCGCTTTGCTGCTGGTTGCCGTTCCGTGCCGTTTCTGATGTGGCCATTTGATCGCCATGGCGATCAACGGTTATGAAGCCAATTTCAAACGAGCGAAGATGAAGGATTGGTTGCGTACCGGAAATTTGATTTTTTATCACATGTGATACTCCAATGTTGATTTCGACCCGATGTAAGTTGGGTTTAACGGCCATATGAGATAATGTATTCATGTGTTAAAAAATGTTGCATTTTTTTCTTTACTTATTTTCCCGAAAATTGACCCACAATTCAATACGATTTGACTATTTTAATTGATTCCTCATACAATGCATGGAAAGAGGTAAACTGGCTTCGCTAATTCTTTTATCTCCGCTCCCAACCATTCATCACCCGAACCACCCATAACCTCATCATTCCATACACATGCAACGACATTTCCCTCTTCTTTAGCAGCAAAGTTCTCATCCGAAGCTTCTACTAACTGCTTCTTTTCATTATCCTTTTTTTTTCTTCTTGTATTTGTCGTACCCATCTACCTGGTCATGCCAGCCAATGCAAGCTTTTGCGTCTTTTTAGTACCACACATCCGGCTGACCAGTCCTTACTACGAGGGGACCGTCTAAATGAAGCTTGAACCTATGACGGGCATGATATTATCATCCTCATCCAGTGGCGGATCTAAGGCGGACTAGGCGGTCGCCTGGGGCCCCGCCGATTAAGGGACCCCGTAGATCGCCATTCTATAGTATGCCGTATGGACAGAGTACTAGCGACAAGGGCCCTCGGAAGGATGGACGTTGGGGCCCCGAGGCTGGCGAATCAATTTTAGAGCCTGTGACTGATGATCGTAGGGCACCCCGACGGCGTTCAAACTCCCAACAGCCAGTTTAATGCCGCTAACACCCCCCCCCCCTCCTCCCGGCCCACCATTTACCATTTCAGGGGGCCTCAATTCGTCTTACCGGCTAGGGCCCCCGATACCATTAATCCACCACTGTATGTATCCTTTATTTACAACCCTTACATCTGAAATGCATCCAGTTCATTTTTCTTTCCGTGTCCGCATAAAAATAACACAAAATGTGCGACAAAACAACGCATAAACGTCGTTCAACAGCTCTTTGATTTATTTCTTTTAAAACATGATTATAAAGCCACCTACATAAGGAAGAAGAAGAAGAAAGCCACATACAAAAACACATGCGGGGGGGGGGGGGGTTGGAGGGGGAGAATGGCCACTCTCGGTTCCGTGTCAAGATCCTCATTGAGGACATCACACGCTGACAGCGCCTTTTTCAACGGTGAGCCCTCAGGATCGGGCCATGATCTGCGCACATCCATTTGAACGTGTCACCAACTGATAATAAAACTGATAATAATAAAACTGACCAACTGATAATAAATTAGAAACGGACTCTCTCACCCGCAGGTACCCATATTCTACCATCTGTTACACATTATTTGACACACCATGCACAGCTTCCTTTTGTCTGTCTTTGAGAACGACTATGGGCTGGATCGTTCAGTACCAGGAGTAGGACATGGCCTACCCATCGCGGACAGGCGAGTATGGTGCGCTACAAGCTACCGGATCCACCAGGTTAATCCAATGATAAACTAGCAGCATCCTTGCTATTGGGGTTTGTAAAACACAAGACGAGGCAAAGCGACATGGGCAATCGAAACGCAGTCCGCAAAAATCCAGACAAAATCAACTAGTGAACGTGCATACGAACCTTCTAACAAACTAAATATATGTCATCATGCTTATTCCCTCTTTAAAAATGCGTAGTGATTTATGAGAATATAAACTAGATTTATTTATCTTAAATGTTATGTAAAAACCGCACATACGAGTGGAGGCCCTAAGCAGTCACACAAATTGTTTGGTTGAAGCAGGGAAATGTTTTAAACTAGAGAAGGATTGGGTAGCAATTTTACTTACGAGCGGGGGTGGGTTCCATTTTTTGAAGCCCCTAAAGACCACGGGGCCCCACGCGGCCGCTTAGTTTGGTTAGCGGCTATCCCGCCCCTTCAGACACACGCGCATTTTGCATTTTTTTATGTCGTAAAGCGTACTTAAGTGTTATCTTAATCCACTTGCGCACATCTACACGACATCACCATAATAGTGTTATCTTGTTAATTAAAATTTTTAACACTTTGACGGTCGCGCACACCACTGAACACTAAGAACATCTTAGGCCGCTGGGGATGAATGTTTGTCGCCTTTTCGGGGTCCGTCATTAGCCTGTTCGATACACCTGAGGAAAGATAAAACATTTGGTTTAGAGACAACAGATTTAGATGTAGCGATAGTGCATCTAGAAGGAACTCACTTGTGGGATTTTTTTCTCCTGCCAGGAAATTTGACTGCAATCAGTTGTGCGGTCGGTTCGGTCCTGTTGCTGCTGCAGCTATTGTGAGGCAGAGGATAATGATCCGAAAGGTTGAATTCCTGCCCCGAACGTTGTGAACGAGCGCGCTCGACACCGTCCGGCGGCGCAATCGGGGCACCCGGTGCCAGTTGGGCTTCTAGCGTGTTGTGTTGGTAGAGCTCGCCTCGTCGTCGTACAGCTTCCGGAGGATGTTCTTAGATGGTTTCTCGAAACCCACGTTCCAGGATAGAGGAAAATTGGCTGCAAAAAAAAGGATTAAATACCATGATTAGCACCCTAGTCGCTAGCTTCGCCAAACAATGTTCTTCTTCTTTCACGGTCCGCTTACATACCGAACATACCGAATCATATACAATGCAACGTACAATGGAAAACAGCTGCGGCAGGCCCATATCGTTTCTGCATTACATCTGCAAGTTAAAAGAGGCCATAAGCTATAAAAAATGTGTTTTTTTTATCACGATTGTCGAAGAATAACACTTACCCGCTGCCGTATGCTGTGTTGTTCATCACATCACCTTCCTACGCTGGTACATGCGTGTACCGCTTTTGATGGATCCAGCACGCATTGGGGAGGACTTCTACCACTTACTTTAGCTAAAATGGCACTTACTTACGTAAAATTAAGAACTTAATTATTAAAAAACTTACCAAAATTGATCAGCCAACAGCACTGTTTACGTTTTTTTTTACTAACACACCCTGACCCTGACACACCCTTTTTACTTCTACAGTGACAGCAGCCGCATAGCACCAACACAACGAAAGGTGTCAGGCGAGACGTCGAACGATCTTAGGCGAGGGGTAGGAAGGAGATCGGTGGTGAGGGACGTGAAAGCTCAGCTCGACGGAATCGCTATAGGAGGAAACGAGGCAACTAGACTAGACTAGAGAAATTAGAGCGAGAGGTACCTCACCAACCCTCGCATTGTTTGCCGGGAGGGTTCAAACTTTGTTTACATTTATTAAATATATTCATAAAATTTAACTACCTCATTTTTTCGAATGAATATTCTTAAAAAATATATTTTAAACTCGTAAATTCTTATTAAACATTAAAACACGGATTAAAGTGTATTATTTTGTGTTATTCCATGAATTTATTCAATAATTCATAGTGTTATCGACATTTTTGATCATAAAAACTAAAAAATCATTGTTTTTAATTTTCACATAAATTTCTCATTATCTACGAGTCGCATGGACAATTTACGTGAGATTAGAACTCTTACTCATGTGGTTTTAAATTTCGTTCAAAAACAAATCATCAAATCTTTTGTGAATATATGTCATTTTTTCGATAAAATCAATCGACACACAAAAATACACATAATAACAAATAAATCTGTTCTATATGCTAAGCTTTGTGAGCGGAAACGAATGATTAACGGTTTTAAAATGACGTAAAGTCCCTCAACTATGGCGACCACCCAAAGGCCCTTATCCACCACCTGATATTTTTAATCCACCTTGCTGCCAGCAAGCAAGGAGCAGGGTACCAACCGAACCAAATATGAGTTTATACTAAAAGCGAGGAATTTATCTGAGTACCTGCGCATATATCCTTTAGTCCTGTTCAACAGACCACCGATTGATCTCAGATATCGAATAAAATTGTGAAAATTTTTGATAGAGTTAGGAGTGAGTCCATAGAAAAATCATCAAAGCATCCAGTTTGTTATGAATCTAACTGTCAAACCAGGTATTTTTCCTATTTTCGTTTTTAGACGTCAAATTGCACCGGATAAGCCCACCTGATATATCAACTCACTTTGATTAAAACCAAACCGTATAAGCCTTTAAGTTGGCAACCGGATACCCGGGTATTTTTTTCAACTTCGAACTGCAATAACTTTTGATTCATTGCTTTTATTGACCTGAAATTTTCCGTAGCCTCCCAACTTTTAATTTATGATTTTTTGGTGCATAAGTTGTAATTTTAAACAGCCTGTAAGTATTTTATTTTGATTTTTTTTAAACTTTACCACGTAAGTTGGCAACCAGCATACCCGGGTATTTCATACATTTTGTATGGAGAATGACGTTTCTCTTCTTCCTCTTTTCGTATTGTGCTTATTTTCGAGTCAAAATCAAGCGATTCCAAATTTCAATTTGACCGTTATTTTTATCAAAAAAATGAAAAAACTTAATGGATAAATGAAATAGAAGAGAATATATGGTCGGCATTACTTGCTTACAGCATTAAAATATAGAAAGCATTGTTTACCTATGAAAATCGTGAATTTTTTGCATCAAAACGTGTGGAAAACCCGGCTATACCGGTTGCCAACTTACGTGTGTAACCGTAGCAATAGACGATGCGCAATCTCAGATTGCGCATATATTTATCTGTCAAACGGGTCGGTTTGATATATTTATCTGTCAAAAAAAAATTATATATCTCGGACATATAATCTTGAAAATTTATGCGCAATCTTGGCGCAATCTGAAATTGTATGGAAATGACGTTTATAGCTCAGAGTTGGCTACGCGAAATGACATATATTTTGATAAAACGAATATATGCGCAATCTGAGATTGCGCATCGTGTATTAATACGGTACGGTACGAATTGGCTTACAAATATTTATTTTTCTCTTAAGTTAGTGCATTGTTTGTCTTAAAATTGGTGATATTTGGTACAAGAAAGGTCATATTATGTGTCGATATACGCATTGTAGTGTTCTGATCAATTTTTAAAGAAATATTCAGCCAAATCCAAGGTGTGTTATTGTTCCGAGTTTCGGCAGGAGCCCACAACATTGAACTGTCAAAAAAAAAAAAACATTTACTGTGTACCTATTTTCGGCAGCTTTTAAAGTGAAAAATAACTTGTTTATCGTGATTTTAAAATTCGGAACAAGTTAGAATAAATTAAATAAGCATAAAATCTTTAATATACACCACTTTTTCATTGTTTTACTGTTCTGATTAATCACAAAACCTGCCGAACCATTGGCTGACAGCAAAGCTGCCGAAAAAAAGCACAATTTATTTGATATTTTGAAAAATACGTAATGAAATGGTGTGAAACTTCGTATGTGAATATCAAATAATTACACTTTCACTACAAAATTGTGTTTTGTAAAATTTTTACCACATTTGTGCAGAATTTCACGTTTTTAGCTATCCTGCCGAAAATAGGTACACTGCCGAAAACTGGTACAGTTACCCTATTTGCTTTTATTAAAACACTTTTAACCGTAGAGTTGGCAACCAGATTTACACACGTAAGTTGGCAACCGGCATACCCGGGTATTCCACACGTTTTGATGTGAAAAATTCACGATTTTCATAGGTAAACAATGCTTTCTATATTTTAATGCTGTAAGCAAGTAATGCCGACCATATATTCTCTTCTATTTCATTTATTCATTAAGTTTTTTCATTTTTTTGATAAAAATAACGGTCAAATTGAAATTTGGAATCGCTTGATTTTGACTCGAAAATAAGCACAATACGAAAAGAGGAAGAAGAGAAACGTCATTCTCCATACAAAATGTATGAAATACCCGGGTATGCTGGTTGCCAACTTACGTGGTAAAGTAAAAAAAAAATCAAAATAAAATACTTACAGGCTGTTTAAAATTACAACTTATGCACCAAAAAATTATACATTAAAAGTTGGGAGGCTACGGAAAATTTCAGGTCAATAAAAGCAATGAATCAAAAGTTATTGCAGTTCGAAGCTGAAAAAAATACCCGGGTATCCGGTTGCCAACTTAAAGGTTAAACGAACAATAATAAATAAAAGACACAATGAACAAACAATTAAAACGTATACTGTACGGTGGCCGCGCACCAGCCGCACCGAGCGCCCCTGCCGAGAGCTCCTGCTCAATCGGCTCGCTAACACACTCTGATCGTGCGGCGCTCGGCACACACTAAGTCTTGCGGTGCTTAGTGTGTGCGACAGTGTGCGTGACACACTGTCGTCCTCCTGGACATTGACCGGTGGCAGCGTAACTGCCACGGCAAGTCCAGGGGTCGGCACGGCTGCCCATAACACTATGCATTATGTGCGGAAACCAATGGTTAACCGTTTTAAAAATACGTAAAGTCCCTCAACTATGGCGACCCCCAAAGGCCCTTATCCACCACTTAATATTTTTAATCCACTTTGATACGGACCAGAATTTGGCGGCCGCGGAATTCCGGCTGCTGTCAAACCCATGCACAAACTGTCAACGGAAACTTTTCCGAACAGTCATATTCATATAATTTTCAGCAAGCGGAATTCCGTGGCCGCGACATTCCGCCTGCTGTCAATCCCATATACAAAGTGTCTACGGCAACTTTCCCGAACTGTCATAGCCATACATTTTTCAGCAAGCGTAATTCCGGAGCCGCGAAATTCCAGTACGTGTATTTTCGGCCTAAAATCCCTTTTCAATTAAAATTTTAATTGTGATAAAAATAATAAATCAGTCTGATGATCACAAGAAAATTGTAAATTGGTTATTGAATGTTTCGCCAAATGTATCGATGTCTCTTTTAATAATGGGGCCCGTTGTAAGTTCGTAGGCTGAAATTTCAGCCTGTCAGCTGTTTGCATTGTATAGCAGTTTTCGGGCAGCTATCTAAGTGAGTATAATATACAGGTGGACTTGTCCCAAGGTGTATGAATTAAGTAGACTAATTTTTATCGCTTCTGCTTCTGAATGAAGATTTTAAGAGTATTTTGAGTATTCGTCAAGCCTCCAGAAAGCTTGTTTGAATAAACGTTTTAACCCATCCTGTCAAAAAGTGATATTCAAATTTGGATTTAAAAAAAACTATGAGACCACCTGAACTACATACACTTTGATTCTGGATTCCATAACCTGAATTCTTTAAATGATACGGCCAACCAGGCCTTACGAGAAATAAAAAAAACCTGAATTCTTTAATTTAGCCGGTCTCGTAGTACAGTCGTCAACTCGTACGACTTAACAACATGCCCGTCATGGGTTCAAGCCCCTAATGGACCGTGCCGCCATACGTAGGACTGACTATCCCCTACTAGCAATGAGAATGAAAAAGTGTGTGACTTTCAGGCGAGGGGCATGTAGAAGCATGGGGAGACGGTTGGAAATACGCGGAATTACGCGGAGGCGCGAGCGTGTTTTGGTTTCTACACAGTTTTTGCACTCACACAATTACACATGTGTGAATGTGTGCGTTCACTTTCAGCCAGCGCGCTCAGTTTGGTTTTCTCGCAGCGGCATGCGGCTATCGGAGTCTCGCTCCCACTAGTGCAGCGAGTGTTCCTCTGTGCGCTCCCTTTCTTGCCACCACACGAAATCGTCAGTTCAGCTCAAGCGTTCGCCGTGAAAGGCCGCGCGCGTGTTAGCCTAATTCCCGGGCGATCGAAGATTCGCTAAGTGTTGAAGTGTTGTGCACATTGAAATGAAGCTGCGCTTATTTTTCACCATTTATCTTAAATGTGTGATTTGCGCTGCTTTATTTCAATATTTGTTTACTGCATTGAACAGCAACAACGGTATTCATGCAGTTAGGCGACTATTTGAAATACGACGATTTTTTAAATATAAATAATGTGTGTGGTTTGAAGCAAGATTGTGTGGAGCTATGTATTTAAATGTTCTTTTATTCGCAATAAAAGTAATAAAATATAAACCGAGTTTAATGTGTTCAAGTTTTTGTTTTGATTCGGGTGCACCAAGTCCGTGTGAAGGAAAGCGCACAGCGCGCTACGAAAGAAACGAGCGGGAGGGGATGTCAGTCCAACGCAGCGCAATTCGCTGGAATAGGAGTTCAGCCCTGCGCAAGCCGAAAGAAACGGGAAGGAAGGGGTATGATGAAACAGCGCGAACGAGCGTTCTTTACAGCGAGAGCGCCTCGTGTATTTTAAAGGCAAGCAAGAGAGCGCATTCTCTCCGTGGTAGCGCTCCATCCGCCATTTTTAATTTCGAGCCCAAAACAACGGACTTCGGATCCGATCTTGGGTCGGGCCCCCACCGCGTGTTTCTACCTACCCCTCGCCTGAAAATTTCGTTCTCTTTGTCTGTCGGGTCCTGCTATGGGGGGATCAATAAGTCACTGAAAGCCAAACCCACAAGTAGTGTGGTACAGCCAGGCCTTGAACGGCAACGGTTGTTGAGCCAAAAGAAGAAGAATTCTTTAATGCACCTGGAGATAAATGTAAACACTACATTGTTTTGCCCTGTTTTCGAGCAGGTACTCGAATCTATTTCTAGCTTTGAGGCTAGAATAATCTAGACTGAAAATTGCAGGCTAGTTTTTTGTGTAGTTTTGTATGGAGTGTTTACATGATTTCAGCCTCCAACTGTCAAACTCCATACAAAAAACTGACTAGAATCGTGAAGGGCCCCAATAATGGTTTTAGGGGTTTGATGATTTTTCTTGGGCTCTCTGCTGCCAAAACGCAACCAAGATGGCCAATCCGATTTTGGATAATACTTGACTGTCGTGATCGATGGACATTTTTCTTTCACAATACACTTTATTTCACTTTTATCAAAACTGTTATTTTTATTTATTTCCTCGCTTTCAACCTCCCCACAACCTTACTACGATCGATCAACCACAAGACTGACGTCCGTCTTCTCCAACTTCCTTTACTTTCCGGTTTCGCCGGCCTGTCTTGCGCTTGACGCTCTTTCGCCCTTTCAAGCAAATTGCTTGATTAATTAATTAAATATTTTCTTGCAAGGGTAATTCGATTTTTGTTTTGAATATTATTATTAACCGTTCCTATCAGTATTAATCCTTCTCATTTAACTGATATATTTGTTTATCGCCTGCTTCCTTTTTTTATTATTATTATTTCGCAGTCCTATCTCAATCCTTACATTGACCTCGTTCCTACACAGTCCTTGATTCAAACGTTGTTTACATTTATTTAATTTGTTCATACAGGGTTTTCAATGGTATTATTGACATGTTCAGCGAGTTGTTGATTCGTTCGGGCATATGATTGACACTTTCAGCGAGATATTGAATTGTTCGGAAGCAGGCGTTGACAAGTTCGGCGATACTATAGAGCTATCACTTTCGTACCCCTTGGACTGCAGCTTGGATCATTCTCATCAGAAGGTAAACAAACGGTTTTCGTAAAAATATGTTTGTTTTAACTAATTCATGTATTAAACAGCTTGGGGAATGATTATTAGATACTTTTAGGACTTTTGAGAATGAAAAATTGAACCCTGCGGCACAGTGTGTAAACAAAACAAATGACAGCACTCAGAATCGCTGAACATGTCAACGCCTGCTTCCGTACAATTAAATATCTCGCTGAAAGAGTCAATTATATGCTCGAACGAATCAACAACTCGCAGAACATGTCAATAATATCATTGAAAACCCTGTAATAGCTTTATTCCAACTGACTATTCTATATGGTTATTCATGTATACTACGATCGTACAATAACTATTCTATATGGTTGTACATGTGTACTGTGATATCCAACATCTCCCCCCTTATGGATTCGGCATCCAGTAAGATTTGAACCGTTCTGGTAATTTGATAACTCTTTGACCTCTTTCCAAAATTGATGATTGCTGCTCTTGCTGTTGAACAACTGGTTCTTCTCCCTCGGATTCTACTGCGTTGTCATTTTCGGAACTAATGTTACCCAATTCAGAATGATCTGGAGTTGAACAGAGTGTCTGAGATGCTAGTTAAGTATCGCTTGATTTTGTTACAGGTTCATCACAGGAAACAAACTGTGACGACGTTGATTGTTGGTCTGACGGTAAAGGTGTTTTCAAACCAAAATCATCAAGCAGTACAGATAGTGGTGTTGAAAATTATGCCACGTTTTGCCCGTTTGCCATTCGAGATTTCAGCTGGTTGGTATGTCATCGTACTAACTGCTGTTTTTCTTTAAGGAAAACGTTATAATTAGCCTTGCCGATTTTCTCGATTACGGTTGCTGCTTCCCACTGCCAGCAGTTTCTACGATTTATCTTGACATAAACAGCATCGCCCTGTTGATAACATCGTTTCACTGCCCCGTGCTTTTTGTTGAAAAATTCGGCTTCCTTCATTCTGTTCCTCGGCTCAACATCTCAGTGCTCGCTTGGTTTGAGGAGCGACGATATAGTTCGTAATGGTCTAGAGAACATAATGTCAGCAGGAGCTTTTCCATTCAAATCTCCAGATGGTGTGGTTCAATATACTTGAAGGAAAGTGGTTAGTGCATCTTCGAGAGATTCCCCTCCCTAGCGAATTTTTTGAATACTTCGTTTCAGTGCATCCACAAATCGTTCAGCTAACCCGTTGGATTGCGGATGATATGGAGCAATGCGCAAGTGTTTGATGCCTTGACTAACATAACACTCCTTAAACTCGTGACTGGTAAATTGAGTACCGTTATTAGACGCGAGAACTTCTGGCACTTCGAAAGTTGCGAAAATTTGTTTCAAAATTCTTATTGTTGTTCTCGCAGTTATTGATCTGGTAGCGTAAACTTCCGGCTATTTCGAGTGCGGATCCACGATTACAAGGAAGTAGAATCCATCTACTGAGCCTGCATAGTCAATGTGTACTCTGGACCATGGTTTTGATGGTATGGGCCAAGATTCCAAAGTTGTCTTTGTCGGTGTTTTCGCTGTAGTTGCACACGGACTACAAGATTTAACAAAATCCTCGATTTTTTTTATCAATACCAGGCCAGTAAACAAAGCTTCGAGCGATTGACTTCTGTGATGTATTTAATTCTTTTTACAGGGTTTACCAGCATAATAAACAACTGTTCACTTGTTTATAACAATAGTCGTTTTGAATAGACACCGCTGTGTACCACTTGCTCACACGTCAGATAGTGTAAGCTACTCTGTCCAATTCAATAACACAATTTTCGCCTTCGATAAGCAACTGTTAGATTCGGCACAGTTTGTTTTGTTGGGACAAATTTTTCAAAAACCAAACATTTTCAAACATTGTTCTTTTATTCAAGCAATATGCAGTATAAACCATATATTTCAATAAATCAAAACATTATTTTTGTTAATTATACAATGACCACAAGAAACCGTGCCGAATCCGACCGTTGTGCAATCGAAGGCGAAAATTGTGTTATTGAATTGGACAGAGTAGCTTACACCATCTGACGTGTGAGCAAGTGGTAGACAGCGGTGTCTATTCAAAACGACTCTTGTTATAAACAAGTGGACAGTTGTTTATTATGCTGGTAAACCCTGTATTAGGCAGAAAAGTTCACATGAGGTTTGTTTAAGGAGTTGATGCAAAAAGTAACAAACGAATTCAATAAGGTGCAAAGAAGGAATGACATTTAACAACCAACGAAAGGTAGGGTCAACCTTTCAGGCGTTATGACACAACTTTCAAATACCAGGGTTCATATATAACACTCCTCCCTTCTTAGAAATGGACTACGGCGAGTATCCCAACGGCGGGTTTCGCAGTCTTGTAGAACGGCGGACGAAGGGCGGGATGTCACTTGCTCGGATCGGGCTTCCTGTCGGTCTGTCATACGATGAATCGGACGAAGTAGATGAGTCTGATGACACGGTGACTGTCCGAGATGAAACGGGGACACTCGATGTTTGTGGAGAGTCGGTTGACCCGTAGTAGTGCCTGCGGTGATGGTGTACCTCCGGAGTCTGAGTTGGTACAGGTACACTTCGCGGCTGTTCTGTTCTGTTGTCGTCTAGGGCTGGTCGCATCTGATCCACGTGGCGTTTCATCTGGTTACCATTGCAGTTGATGGAGTAGTGTAGATCGCGTAGTCGGGATACCACTGTACCTCGGATCCACTTATCCATTCTCGAACTTTCCTAGAGACAGTAGACGAGTTGTCCGGGCAAGAATGTTCGGTACGATGGTTCAAAAGCGACTCGTTGTTTCTCTGCTGTTCTTGTCTGGACGGATTGTGGTCGAACCAGGTCGAGACGTGAACGGATGTTTCGCCCTAGGAAAAGCTTTGCTGGTGCTTCACCGGTTTCACTGTGTGGGACTTTGCGGTACTGGAGCAGGAACTCGTTCAGGTTAGCTTGAAGTGTAGTGCTGGACGAATTCATAGCCTTCAAAGCTCGCTTAACTGTCTGAACGTATCTCTCTGCTTGCCCTTTGGTTGCCGGATGATATGGAGCGGAGCGTTTGTGGAACTTGACACCGTTTCGTTGAAGAAATGTGGTGAACTCTGCTGCAGTGAATTGTGTTCCGTTGTCTGGTACAACAGTTAGGGGGGCTCCATAGGATGCAAATAGCTCGTCGAGGTTTTTTATGATTGCCTCGGTAGTGGTTGAGTGAGTCACTTTTACCTCAACCCACTTGCTGTACGCATCCACAATGATCAGTAGCATCGCCCCAGCAACGGGTCCCGCATAGTCAACATGTACACGCTCCCAAGGGTTAGATGGATACTCCCAATGGTGTTGATTGAACTTAGGAGGTGCTGAGACCGTTTGAGCGCATTCGTGGCATGCTTTGGCTAGCTGCTCGATGTCTTTGTCTATGCCCGGCCAGTAGACATATGAACGGGCCAAAGACTTCATTCTCACCACACCAATATGTGCTGCGTGCAAATCTTGCAGAATTGCAGGACGGAAGATGTCGGGAATCACGACATAGTGTTCAAACAGCAAACAATTGGCGACCATGGTGTATTTGGCTTCTGGTGCTTTATAGCCGATTTGTGATAGGTTTCGTCCCATTTCGAGGCCTTTCAAGATTCTACCCAAGTGCTCATCTTTTCGCGTTTCGAGTGCGATTTGATCGGCTTTAATGGGCAGCTGCCGGATTTGGTTAAGCACAAAATCTTCAAAATCGTCTTGATCCTCATTTCCTCCTTTACGAAGAGAAAGGCTGTTGACACTGGATTGTGTCGAGGGACTTGGAATGCGTGAACAATAATCGGTATTCTTATTTTCGTTAGTCGATCGGTACATTACATCGTAATTAAAGAGCGCTAAGTAGTCAGCGTAGTTTGCCATGCGACTTATACAAAGTGTAGGCAGTGACTTCTCGGGATGCAAGATCTGCGTCAACGGTTTGTGGTCCGTGACGAGTGTGAACTTCCGTGCATATAAATAGTTGAAAAACTGCTTGACTGCCCAAACGATAGCGAGAGCTTCTTTGTCGATAACCGGATAGCGATGTTCCGTCGCCGACATTGTACAGCTTGCATAAGCTGGGAGAGCACTGCTCCGAGACCCGTCTTGCTCGCGTCTGTAGCTAATATCAATGGTAGTGTTGGGTCATACTGAGTAAGGACTTGTGGTGAAATTAAAATGTTTTTGATATCGCGGTAGGTTTCTTCGGCTTCAGCCGTACACTCAAAACGATCTGCTGATAATATCTCACGCAATACCTTGGCTCTTGTTGACAAATCTGGTATGAACGCTGAATAGTATGTGGCTTTACCCAAAAATAGCTGTCATTGTTCGGGAGAAGACGGTCATGGTGCGTATCGGAGCGTTTCAATGTGTTTCGTCGACTTGTGAACACCTTCGCGATCGATTCGGTGAGCTAAGCACTCGAGTGATGTTGTGGCAAAGACACATTTAGATCGGTTAAGTTTCAGACCACTTTCCTTGATTCTGCTTAGGATACTTGTTAAGGCTTGTAAAAGCTCTTCCAAATCTTTCGCGAACACGATAATGTCGTCATAGAAGCTAACGACATTTGTAAGGCTTAAGAGAACTTCTTCCATTCGGCGTTGCCAGATTGCGGGTTTGTTGGCGGCACCGTATACTGCTCTGGTTGGTCGAATGAGCCCATGAGTTGTGGTGTTAAGGGTTAGGACATGACGAAACTGTTCGTCTATGGGAAGATGCGTATATGCGTCGGTAACATCCAAATGGCAAAATAGAGTAGCACCTTTCATTCGGTTGAAAATACTCTCAATTCGAGGAATAGGATGTTCGTTTATTATCATTGAAGGGTTTACAGTAGGTTTGTAATTACCTGTTATCCTCAGCTTACCGTTTTTCTTAACGACCACGTGTGTAGGAGATGCCCACTCCGAATATTCGACCTTTTCGTAAAAACCGGAATTTTTTTACTGTCGATTTCTCTGGCATACTGTTATGTATTTAATTCTCATTTATTAGGCAGAAAAGTTCATTGAGGTTTGTTTAAGGAGTTGTAGCAAAAAGTAACCAAACGAATTCAATAATGTGTAAAGAAGGAATGACATTTAACAACAAACGAAAGGTAGGGTCAACCTTTCAGGCGTTATGACACAACTGTCAAATACCAGGGTTCATATATAACACTCCTCCCTTCTTAGAAATGGACTACGGCGAGTATCGCAACGGCGGGTTTCGCAGTCTTGTAGAACGGCGGACGAAGGGCGGGGCGTCACTGGCTCGGATCGGGCTTCCTGTCGGTGTGTCAAACAATGAATCGGACGAAGTAGATGAGTCTGATGACACGGAGACTGTCCGAGATGAAACGGGGACACTCGATGTTTGTGGAGAGTCGGTTGACCCGTAGTAGTGCCTGCGGTGATGGTGTACCTCCGGAGTTTGAGTTGGTACAGGTACACTTGGCGGCTGTTCTGTCCTGTTGTCGTCTAGGGTTGGTCGCATCTGATCCACGTGGCGTTTCATCTGGTTACCATTGCAGTTGATGGAGTAGTGTAGATCACCTAGTCGGGATACCACTGTACCTCGGATCCACTTATCCATTCTCGTACTTCCCGAGAGACAGTAGACGAGTTGTCCGGGCAAGAATGTTCGGTACGATGGTTCAAAAGCGACTCGTTGTTTCTCTGCTGTTCTTGTCTGGACGGATTGTGGTCGAACCAGGTCGAGACGTGAACGGATGTTTCGCCCTAGGAAAAGCTTTGCTGGTGCTTCACCGGTTTCACTGTGCGGGACTTTGCGGTATTGGAGCAGGAACTCGTTCAGGTTAGCTTGAAGTGTAGTGCTGGACGAATTCATAGCCTTCAAAGCTCGCTTAACTGTCTGAACGTATCTCTCTGCTTGCCCATTGGTTGCCGGATGATATGGAGCGGAGCGTTTGTGGAACTTGACACCGCTTCGTTGAAGAAATGTGGTGAACTCTGCTGCAGTGAATTGTGTTCCGTTGTCTGTTACAACAGTTAGGGGGGCTCCATAGGATGCAAATAGCTCGTCGAGGATTTTAATGGTTGCCTCGGTAGTGGTTGAGTGAGTCACTTTTACCTCAACCCACTTGCTGTACGCATCCACGATGATCAGTAGCATCGCGCCAGCAACGGGTCCCGCATAGTCAACATGCACACGCTCCCAAGGGTTAGATGGATACTCCCAATGGTGTTGATTGAACTTAGGAGGTGCTGAGACCGTTTGAGCGCATTCGTAGACATATGAACGGGCCAAAGACTTCATTCTCACCACACCAATATGTGCTGCGTGCAAATCTTGCAGAATTGCAGGACGAAGGATGTCGGGAATCACGACACGGTGCTCAAACAGCAAACAATTGGCAACCATGGTGTATTTGGCTTCTGGTGCTTTATAGCCGATTTGTGATAGGTTTCGTCCCATTTCGAGGACTTTCAACATTTTACCCAAGTGCTCATCTTTTCGCGTTTCGCGTGCGATTTGATCGGCTTTCATGGGCAGCTGCTGGATTTGGTTAAGCACAAATCTTCAAAATCGTCTTGATCCTCATTTCCTCCTCTACGAAGAGAAAGGCTGTTTACACTGGATTGTGTCGAGGGACTTGGAATGCGTGAACAATAATCGGCATTCTTATTTTCGTTAGTCTATCGGTACACTGCATCGAAATTGAAGTGAGCTAAGTAGTCAGCGTAGTTTGCCATGCGACTTATACAAAGTGTAGGCAGTGACTTCTCTGGATGCAGGATTTGCGTCAACGGTTTGTGGTCCGTGACGAGCGTGAACTTCCGTGCATATAAATAGTTGAAAAACTTCTTGACTGCCCAAACGATAGCGAGAGCTTCTTTGTCGATAACCGGATAGCGTTGTTCCGTCGCCGACATTGTACAGCTTGCATAAGCTATGGGTCTTTCTACCCCGTTACTGAGTCGATGGGAGAGCACTGCTCCGAGACCCGTCTTGCTTGCGTCAGTAGCTAATATCAATGGTAGTGTTGCGTCATACTGAGTAAGGACTTGTGGTGAAATTAAAATGTTTTTGATATCGCGGTAGGTTTCTTCGGCTTCAGCCGTCCACTCAAAACGATCTGCTGATAATATCTCACGCAATACCTTTGCTCTTGTTGACAAATCTGGTATGAACGCTGAATAGTATGTGGCTTTACCCAAAAATAGCTGTAATTGTTCGGGAGAAGACGGTCTTGGTGCGTCTCGGATCGCTTCAATGTGTTTCGTCGACTTGTGAAGACCTTCGCGATCAATTCGGTGACCTAAGCACTCGAGTGCTGGTGTGGCAAAGACACATTTAGATCGGTTAAGTTTCAGACCACTTTCCTTGATTCTGCTTAGGATACTTGTTAAGGCTTGTAAAAGCTCTTCAAAATCTTTCGCGAACACGATAATGTCGTCATAGAAGCTAACGACATTTGTAAGGCTTAAGAGAACTTCTTCCATTCGACGTTGCCAGATTGCGGGTATGTTGGCGGCACCGTATACTGCTCTGGTTGGTCGTATGAACCCATGAGTTGTGGTGTTAAGGGTTAAGACATGACGAAACTGTTCGTCTATGGGAAGATGCGTATACGCGTCGGTAACATCCAAATGGCAAAATAGAGTAGCACCTTTCATTCGGTTGAAAATACTCTCAATTCGAGGAATAGGATGTTCGTCTATTATCATTAAAGGGTTTACAGTAGGTTTGTAATTACCAGTTATCCTCAGCTTACCGTTTTTCTTAACGACCACGTGTGTAGGAGATGCCCACTCCGAATATTCGACCTTTTCGTAAAATCCGGAATTTATTTTACTATCAATTTCTTTGGCATACCTTTCTCGCAGCGCGAGGGGAACGTCGCGTGCTCTAGCAAACACTGGTGTTGCATTTTCTTTCAAGTGTACTTTTGCCGGGGGACCTGTCAATTTATCCGGAGACTCACTGAAAACATCAGCATAGCTGTCTAATAATCTTGTTAGCTACGTTTCGCAATTTGGAGATAATGTGCTATTTGATACTGTATGGATGGATGTACGCGAGGAGAACATGCGATTTAAATCGATCTGATCTGCAAAGTGAGAGATCCATTCGCGTCCCAGGAGTGAATCGTGTGCTCCGGACACTACATAGAGTTGCTCCTTTCGCGTTGTGGCTCCAATAGTTACATTGACATTCATCCTACCAATACAGCTGATGCGATGCCCAGTATAACTAGAAAATTGTCTGTCGCTTGTCTGCAAGGTGAAATGTGGTTTAATTGATTTGAGGGTTGCTTCTGATACGATTGCGCAAGGTGCACCGGTATCAAGCTCCATCTTCAACGATTTACCATTGGTCTTAACATCGATCATTTTTTTCTCACTCGACGGTATGTTATGAATACGGTTAAGCCGTTGCACTTGATCAATACTACCGGAGGGCGAAGAGATATCTTGTTGTGAAATGTGATGGTTGGACTTACCCGATTTGCAGACCTTAGCAATATGACCTTTCTTATGGCAATTGTTACATTTGGCGCTACGGAAACGACACTCGCTTCTGAGGTGTGGACCTCCACAGCCATTACAAGCTACTGGCTGGTTACCGTGTGTATTATTGAATGCGGTGTTCTCTGGCGAGTTTGTATGCTGCTTGTTTGTCGTGTTTCGACGCGTGTATGGTTTTTTTACATTTGGTTTTTCGTAACCTAGCTTGTTAGTAGCTTCGGAAGCTGGTTGCGACGTATTAATGTCTCGAGCAATATTGCGAGTTGCTTCTAACGCGAGGGCTGCATCGAGAGCGTCTTGAAATGTGGATGGATTCTTTGCAACTATCTCGTCACAGATGCCGCGCTCTGCCAATCCATGTAACATTTGCTCAATGAGCATTCGGTCTAAAAAATTGTCGTATTCGCAATTTGCTGAACCTTGCTTTAACCGGAGAACGTACTGTGCAATCGATTCGTCTCGTTGTTGCACGATGTTTCGAAATTTAATACTTTCTACGAATTTATTCTTTTTCTGGTCCCAATGAGCTACTAAAATTCTCCGCATTTCCGAATATGGCACTTCTTGTGGTTGTTTTGGTGCGACTAAAAATTTTAGCGACGTGTTTAGCTCGGCTCCCATATGCACACGAGCATAATCCGCGTACTGTATTTCCGGGATTTTACTTAGCTGAAGCGCCCACTCAAAGCGGTTAAAATAATCAGCGACCGATGTTCCCTCGTTGGCTCGGTATTCGTGCATAGCAAATGACGGAGCTTTCGGAAGCGGCGCTGGGATATTTTCACCTGTGTTGCGTAGTTCTGCACTTACTTGTTCAACGGCTGGTCCGATGGATGCCTTAAGTGCCTGCACAAGCATTCCGGAAAGAGCCTCCAGCAACTCACGGTTATCATTTGCCATCGTTTTCTGTTGTATTCAGCGTACAGCGAAAGAAACCTCCTTGTCGTAATGTTGTTCGCACGTGGTGATGCTAACCTCACTTTTCTGCTTGGGATGTGTGTGTGATGTATCGTTTGTTTAGCGGGCAACAAATCGCTTTTCCGCTGGCTCAGATGTATCCGACACGTATCCTGGACTATCCCACTTCTGACACCAAAATGTTATGTATTTAATTCTCATTTATTAGGCAGAAAAGTTCATTGAGGTTTGTTTAAGGAGTTGTAGCAAAAAGTAACCAAACGAATTCAATAATGTGTAAAGAAGGAATGGCATTTAACAAAAAACGAAAGGTAGGGTCAACCTGTCAGGCGTTATGACACAACTGTCAAATACCAGGGTTCATATATAACACATACCTTCCTCGCAGCGCGAGGGGAACGTCGCGTGCTCTAGCAAGCACTGGTGTTGCATTTTCTTTCAAGTGTACTTTTGCCGGGGGACCTGTCAGTTTACCCGGAGACTCACTGAAAACATCAGCATAGCTGTCTAACAATCTTGTTAGCTGCGTTTCGCAATTTGGAGATAATGTGCTACTTGACACTGTATGGATGGATGTACGCGAGGAGAACAAGCGATTTAAATCGATCTGATCTGCAAAGTGAGAGATCCATTCACGTCCCAGGAGTGAATCGTGTGCTCCGGACACTACATAGAGTTGCTCCTTTCGCGTTGTGGCTCCAATAGTTACATTGACATTCATCCTACCAATACAGCTGATGCGATGCTCAGTATAACTAGAAAATTATCTGTCGCTTGTCTGCAGGGTGAAATGTGGTTTAATTGATTTGAGGGTTGCTTCAGATACGATTGCGCAAGGTGCACCTGTATCCCTACCAGCATTAAACGGCTTTGAAGGCATTCAGAAGGCATTTAAGGCCTTAGTCGCCTTAGAAGGCGAATAAAGATTTCAACCGAAACTTTCACGGCTGTAACGGGTTCTCTTCGAAATCTTTCAACTTTTTGATTCAAGGAGAACAGATAGCTTACCGCCATCTTAGCTTGTTTATATACTGAATTTGCACCTGTACCAATGTAACTGCCAAATAGAGCAGTGACAACTCTTTTGGTTCCGAACCGAGAAAGCGTGTGTTCAAATCCAGATTTTTATGATCTTTTTTCTGCGTTTATTTCTTTTTAAATTATTTTTTTCTGACTATAATTACTTTAAACAAAATTTATGTGAAGCGAAATTAAAATAATACCTTTTTAAAAAAACATAATAATTACACTATGTTCACCGTTCATTATCAGGATGGGAGAAATATGTATCTCATTTTTCCTTTTATTTTAGGTATCGAAATGAGTTTGGTATATTATCACCTTTCAATTAGTTGGTCTTTAACAACCGAATAATGTAGACCATCTTTAATAAAGTGAAATAGCTCAGAGCTTAACGCAAGAGATCATAACACGTAAATCGTGCTATCGAATCTCACGCTCATATCTGGGAACACTACAACAGTGCAGTGCTGAAGACGCTTGTAAGGATTTCTTTTGACAGTTGCAATTTCAAATTTCAAATTAAAAGCGAAATTTTTCATTGACATATTTCAAAGGCATTTAATTACTGCTAAATGCACTGCTGATCGCCTTCAATTCGCCGGCGATTACAAGGCGATTAGAAGGCATTTAACGGAAATTTACGGGTAGGGATCAAGCTCCATCTTCAGCAATTCACCATCGATCAAAGCGGTTAAAATAATCAGCGATCGATGTTCCCTCGTTGGCACGGTATTCGGGCATAGCAAATGACGGTGCTTTCGGAAGCGGCGCTGGGATATTTTCACCTGTGTTGCGTAGTTCTGCACTTACTTGTTCGACGGCTGGTCCGATGGAGGCCTTAAGTGCCTGCACAAGCATTCCGGAAATTGCCTCCAGCAACTCACGGTTATCATTTGCCATCGTTTTCAGTTGTTTTCAGCGTACAGCGAAAGAAACCTCCTTGTCGTAGTGTTGTTCGCACGTGGTGATGCTAACCTCACTTTTCTACTTGGGATGTGTGTGTGATGTTTCGTTTGTTTAGCGGCCGACTAATCGCTTTTCCGCTGGTTCCTATGTATCCGACACGTATCCTGGACTATCCCACATCTGACACCAAAATGTTATGTATTTAATTCTTTTTATTAGGCAGAAAAGTTCACATGAGATTTGGTTAAGGAGTTGATGCAAAAAGTAACAAACGAATAAAATAAGGTGCAAAGAAGGAATGACATTTAACAACCAACGAAAGGTAGGGTCAACCTTTCAGGCGTTATGACACAACTGTCAAATATCTTACATTACAACTTCATTCGAACTCAAAGTGGGTAGAAAGGAGGTGTCGTCATACAGAACATTTGGCCATCAAGGCTTTGAAAAAAAAACACAAAACCAGGATCGACGGCAGTTGTCAAATGCGACGAATGTTGCTGGTATACGGGTATGATAAATGAATTGTTTTCGTTTAACAAATATTTATATAGCTTTAAAAACTTGTATTTTGCATCTAAACTTTATAAATCGGCATTTTCAACGTGATATTGCGGCTGCTGCCTGTATACAAATATCGACGGCTGTTGTCAAACTGAATCTCAAAATGGCAACATGCCAAACGCTAAGAAGACACCTCCTCTATATTCCACCTTGATTCGAACTATCCCTAGGTGTCCTCTATGAAATTGTTGTAGAATATTTTTTTGAAATATATTTGGTACAACAATTATGTCACCAAACATCACGCATCCTTGGACTATTGATAATGATTCGCGCCTCGCGTAGTAAGGTTGAATTGCAGTTAGAAGATTAGTGGAACAATTCGGCCAACCTTCACGAATGAATTTGCATACTGCTTGTAGTGTTGAGCTTGAAGCGGTTGCTTTACGGAGTGCTTGAAATGAAATCGGAACCTTCTGTGTTGTATCGGACAGAATGCTCGAAAGGTCATCTTCTAAAGTCAGTGTTGCAATTACGTACTCTTCTTCCGGCTGCTTGTTTCGGTCAACCAATCGTGATCAAAGATCTGCGCATCCGAAATCTTGTGTGGACACGTATTGAATTTCGAAATCGTAATTCAAAATGGTAAGTGCCCACCTTTGCAAACGGTTAGCGGTATGAAGTGGTATTCCTTTTTGTGGGGGATTGGAGGTTAGATGTGATATGCACTTTTAATTGTTCGAACACTGTATATGTTTGTAAGATGTTCCTATTTCACAAGTTTATTTCACTTAAGAACAGATTGATCAGAACGCTACTTTCTGTGTCAGAG
The DNA here is from genome assembly GCF_017562075.2 of Anopheles merus. Classification (NCBI taxonomy): domain Eukaryota; kingdom Metazoa; phylum Arthropoda; class Insecta; order Diptera; family Culicidae; genus Anopheles; species Anopheles merus. The sequence goes on along the minus strand of NW_024427600.1, from coordinate 100,720 downwards.
GTCAAAACGCGACTTGTTAGTACGGGGATCAGAACGCTACTGTTTTATATGGGGATCAGAACGCTACTGATCGGGTCGGAGTTCAGAACGCGACTGATTAAGCTGATAATAATTCTCTCGGTCAGTGCGTAGCGTTCTCTCGTTGAGCAGCGCACGGCGACAACGATTAAGTTCCCTCTCTCTCTCCTTCTCTCTCTCGCGCGCACGTATGCTAAACGGAACACGGTTTCCTCAACGCTTTTTTTGAACCGAAATTTGAAAGTAATGGCTTGTGATCCGTGAGCAAAGTGAAAAGACGTCCAAGCAAGTATTTGTGAAACTTGCATACTGCGTAAACTAATGCGAGAGCTTCTTTTTCTGGTTGTCCATAGTTCTGTTCAGCGGGTGTAAGTGTTCGTGACGCGTGTTGAATTGCTTTAATTTTTCCATCAGTAAATTGATGAAAAATGACTGCACCAATTCCTGTGTTTGATGCGTCCGCAGCAACGATGATGTTTTGGATCATAGTGCGTTAGGAGCAAGTATGACTGAAGTGCTTCCTTTAACTTGATGAAAGCTTCCTGACACTCTGGTGTCCATTTCCATTTCGATTCCTTCTTAAGCAGCTGATCCATTGGGTAACGTAATTCGTGCAGGTTACGAACGAATCTTCCGTAAAAATTCACTGCTCCAAGATAAGATTGTAGCTCGGACACATTGCTTGGTGGTGGAATCGTAGCAATTGTCTTGATCTTTTCGGAATCTGGACGAATACCATGTTTATCTACAACGTGTCCCAAGTACACAAGTTGCGTCTTGCAAAAATGGCATTTTTCGGCTTTTACGTGAAATTCGTACTCCTTAAGGCTTGCGAACAAGGTGTTGAGTGAATCCTTGTGTGATTTCATATCCTTGCCGAAAACAATAACATCATCAATGAATGATCGCACCCCAGGAATACCAGCTATCATTCCATCAACGAGGCGTTGGAATGCTCCTGGTGCTGATTTTACCCCTGGTTCGAGACGGTTGAATCGGAATATTCCATGTGTATTGATGGTTAGTAAATGCTTTGAATCGTCGTCAACTTCGAGCTGAAGATAGGCATCGGACAGGTCTATGATGCTAAAGATAGTGCTGCCGTTAAGTTGCGAGAAAATTTCTTCTGGTGTTGGCAATGGATAATGGTTTGCCTCCAACGCAGCATTCAATCCTGTTGAATAATCGGCACATATTTGAACACGTCCATTCGGTTTCCTCACCGCCACAATTGGAGCTGCCCACTCGGAGAAATCGACAGTTTCAATTATGCCCAAGTTTTGCAATCGAGTAAGTTCGGCATCAACCAAAGGTATTGTATTAAAAGGTACAGGACGCTTTTGGCAGAAAACAGGCTTTGCGTTTGATTTGAGGTAAAGCTTAACCTTAGTTTTCTTGCAATGCCCCAATGTATCCTTAAAAACATCCGCATGCTTCGCTTGAATTTCTCACATCTGCTGGTCGATCGATTCTGTTGTTAGTTGATTACAAATCGTATCGATTGGAATGGACCAAAGCTCGAATAGTTCAATCCATTCTATCCCTAGCAAGTTTAGGTTAACTGCTGTAGTGACAAAACACCTGCCTTGTTAAGTCTGGCCGTTGATATTGACGGTGCACTGGAATTAGCCCGATAAATGGAGTGGCTTACCAGATGCATTGATGGCTTGAATCGTCACTGGTTGGATGTTCGGTGAGCCCAACTTTTGCCATGTTTGTTGTGAAATCACTGGAATATCACTTGCTATGTCGAGCTGCAGATTGATTGTAACGCCGTTGATGATTGCAGGAACAAATTTTCTTTTGTTGAAGTGTTGAGTGATGTGATTGACAATATAGACATCTCTGGCATTCAGTTTTCCTTGATCACTTGTTAATGGTTTCGTGTTTGTTTTCTCCTCCCCGGCAGGTTTTATTTTGAAATATATCCGCAGTAGCCTTCTTTGTGACCAACACGATTGCATTTTCTACACTGGTGTGTCGAGTATTGGCAATCTCGAACAAAGTGCATTTGACCGCACCGCCAGCATGAGCTGGCATCGCGAAAGAATTGGTTTAAAATTAACAGCCGTTGAAAATTAACCAAAGTCGTTAAAAATTGCTAGAATTTGGCATCGCGAACGCATTGAGTTCATTTGTTAATTTTAACGACTGGTCCTATGCCGCCGTTAAACAAACGACTGTCAAGAGCGTATGCGATACACATTAACAGTCGTTTAATTATACTGCTCGATTTTTTTCCCCGTGTTTGCCTATATGCGATATCGAGCAGTCGTTAACTGTTTTGACGATCGTTTATTTTAACAGGAATGAACAACAAATGAACTCGGTTAAACCAAAATGAACTTTAAACGACTGTTAAAATGTGTTCATTTATTCGCGATGCCGGCTATGGTCTACGAAGTTGCTCTGATATTTTTGATTCTTGATACCGCTGTCGATAGTGTTCGTGATAGTGATGTTCTTGTTGAAAGTAGGCAATTTCCTACTCCTCAAATATAACGCATATGTGAATTGTCGCTTGGGCAGGGAAACATTTCACCAACATTGTAAGGATTCATTGTGTAAGTGATTCATTCCGCCAATGTGTTTCGTACAATAAACACACACTTAAATACGACTGCGCAAGTGTCCTGCTATTCTCCCTTCCAACAGGTTATGGGCCGAGGGAAAGTTCCAAGAAAGTTTAAGTCGTGTGTGTAGAAGTTAATCTTCTGTTTTCTGGCGTGAATCGATAAAGGTCCAGTATGGCAGATGCCGGAAAGTTTTCGTTTGCCAGGTTGAATAATCAAAACTATCAGGGCTGGAAGTTTCGCATGGAAATGCTTATGATTCGCGAAGAGCTGTGGTACGTGATCGACGAACCAAAGGTTGAACCAGTGACGCCGCAATGGATCAAGGATAATAAAAGGGCCCGAGCAACTATTGGACTATGTGTTGAGAAAAACCAATTCAGCATAGTGTGAGGAACATTCCATACCGTCTAGACAGGTCTAATTTCGATACGCACACGCACTGCCCAGTACCGGAATAGCTAACGCCAAAACGGACTGCGGCTGCAGTGTGCAATAAGAGACGCGTGTCCGCGACTTTATCGAATGGTTCCCACATTTTGCCACCTTACAAAATAACAGGGAACCGATGACAATTTTGGTTCCCACAACAAAATGCAACTTTGGCAAAACGGCTCCAGGTATCTCGCCTGACGTGAAACTAATGAAATTAATAAATATAACGCATCGTGTCCGGAACGAGAACAGTGATGTATGAAGAAACAAACTAAAAGGTTCTATTCAGTGTTGACTATCCATAATATCACAATGGTGTTTCTAAGATATTACATGGCGACCGTGACAGGACATAACAAGGAAGTGAACAGTCATATGGAAGAGTGAAAATGTAAAAACAAAAGCAAGAACAATGTGATACGTACAACGGTATCGTAAAGCGTAAGTGTTGTATTATTACAACAGTAATAAAGTATTGCGACCATAACCGGCAATCGACGGAAAGTGAAAAAAGTGTCAAATGTGCGCAAATGACCCATAGGTAAAAAAAAACAATAACGATGAAAGAACATCTACAAGCAAGTTCAGTGCAGTGCAGAATGAAAAATTAAAAACATTTAGTGCAGTGTAAGTGCAAAATGAATGTTTTATTGATGAACAAACATTATCCGTACACAGTGTTGCGAGAACCTATCCCAATGTGTTAAAACGTATGAACGCTCTTGCGATCGATTTACCAACGTTGAAATGAGAAACGATGAAAGCTTAAAAAAAGCTAACTGTTCACAATAATCCACAGTACAGCACAGATTTATAAAATGGGTAACGACGCATCCAACCCTAAAGCTAATGTCAATGGTGATAATGATCTTACCATTATTCAAACACAAAATGTTCACTCAGAGCAGCATGAAACCCATGAGTTAAAACTGAACATCGTGCTGATACTTCTTGCTATCATACTCATGCAAAAAGTAATTAAAACCATTTTCAAAATATGAAAACTCTAGCAAAACGTGATACAATCAATAACATGCAACTGCCTATATAATTTAAATCATTTTGGTAATCTATACGATTCATGGAGCAAGTGATATGAAATAACAAACAGCAGTGCTAAACAAGTTGTGGTCAACGAGATGTGACTAGCATGATTGAATGGAACAACCGTTCCCAACGTGGAAGACTGAAATAAAAGGCGAAAAAAGGCCAATATGGATTGGTAGACGAGAATGGACAAGTGTCTCAACCCCGACAAGACATCGAGTGACGACTGATGACATCGCAAAACTTCACATCTAACATCGAGTATGTACCTAGCACCGATTTAACACCTAGCACCGGTAAAAATGCAGCGTAGCATCATCATCAGCAGCAGCAACAATAAATACAAGTTATGTATTTAAACAAGGTACCGTGATTTCAAAATTTTACTGATGAGGCTGCGTAAATTTGCAAAAGCAGCAAAAAAAAAACAGTTTAAGAATATACTCCCCTTGCATGACAGATACAAATAAGCTATCAAATTAATCCACATCAAACGTAAGACGCAAAAATGACAGAAACAAATTTTAACGTAAATTCGAAGACAAGCCAAGCACTAGAGCTTGCGATTCATAAGATATTCCTAAAAACAAAGAAACAAAAAAATAATAATAATAACAAATTTAAATATCATTACCTTTAAACAATTTACGAAGCGGCAAACGAATCTATTTTCAATACTGATTTTATCTTATATAATCCCACTAGATTGAGAAGAAGGTTTAATAACCCCTCCAGAAAACTATATTTGGCGTATAAATCCAGGACAAAGAGCAATAACATATGAATAAAAAAAATGTAAAACCATGTTAGAAATTAATGGAAAAAACATGTTAAAGTAAAATATCGATCAATTTAAGATTTAAAATCATTTAAATGAACTAAAACTAACAAAAATTACAAAAATGGCAAAATTTGATCTTGAAATAGCCATAGGTCTTGTACCAATGTACGATGGTTCTTCTGATACTTTTGACACATTTGAAGACGCATCAAAGTTTTTGTTTCAACTAAATCCCAACCATGAAGCGATGCTTATAAAATTCCTACGAACCAGACTGATTGGTAAAGCAAGAATAGGGCTACTCAGCAATATTACATCATTTACAGAGTTGATAAACGATATCAAAAGAAGATGCAAAGAAAAACTAACACCCGACAGGATTATAGTGGAACTGAAATCCATTACATCAAAGGATACACAAACAATTTGTAAGAAAGTAGAAATGCTTACAGAAAAACTCTATTTAATTTACCTAGAATTAGAATTCCCAGAAAAAATTGCAAACGATATGGCAATCAAACAAGGTATAGAAACTCTTAAACAAAAGATTTCAAATGAAGAAACTAAAATGATCTTGAAGATTGGTACTTTCTCAACGATAACAGATGCAACTCAAAAGGTATTGGAAAATGAATGCGAGGAAATAAATAAAAATAGTTATCAATTTAACACACATGGCTATAGTCTAAACGAAGAAAACCCGCAAAGAAACAACCAGCTTAATTACCAAATTTTTCCACATTTGAATCAATCAATAACTACTCAAACAACACCCAACAACTACAGTTATAGAAATAATAACTTCAGTTTCTATAAACAACACCATCAGTTAAACAATTGTAGTAGACAGAGTCAAGTTAACCAAGGATATAATAATCACGAATACAATTATAACAATAGTATTCAGAATAGATCCAATAATATGCAATGTTATTACATCAGAACAGAAGAGAACAGAAATTATGAACAGTTCAATAATAATAATCAACTACATAAGAATCATATTTACCACCAAAATGATGAAGATTATAGAAATACCAATCAAATAAAAGATCATGCAAAAAAAAAATATAATAAAAAGATTAACAGCAAGGCAAACTATTATGACAGAAAATATGAAGATAAATCAAAAAGAAGAAATGCATTAAATAACGAAACAATTAATGATATGAAAAGATCAAGAGACGACTTTGAAAGCATAATTAAAGAAAATGAGAACTTAACAAAAGAATATGAAAATGATCCTAACAATGATTATAAACATGAAAACAACCAACGTATACAAATGATTACAACTAGTAATGACAATGAGAAAAATATGGTTGAAGAACAATTAACAGAACGTTCATTACTGCTAGACAACATGGAAATAAATGATGAAATTTATTGCAACAACAATCATGCAACCGAGCTAAAACATATAAAAAGAAGAAAACGTAGCATCAAATCAAAAACGAAATATATAAATGAATCAAACTATGAATTATATTGCCAGGATAAAACGGCTAGAAAAATGAATTATTCCACATTGTGTGATGAAATCGTAAAAGAACCAAGAAGAACTTTTGCTTACGAAAAATATCTAAAAGAGCTCCTAGTAAAATTTCATAATGCTATCTCCATGCTAAAAGTCCTAAAATCTATAAAAGCAGAAAACTCCACAAACGAGCCTAACAAACAATTTATAGGAAGATCCAAATATTTTATAAGAAAATTAAACATTCCCAATTCTTTATCTCTTGATAATAGGTCTATTTATATAAAATATTACCCTCCTTAAGAGATAACAAATTATTTTATTAGTAAACAAAAAAAAACAACAACTCAGTTTAATTAAATGAAAAGAATAATAAAAATAAATGAAATAATAAATGAATAACAATATAATATAATATAATAATAACAATATAATGTACTCATATACTAAAGTATAAATTCCAGAAACAAGGAAAGGTATCTGAAGCCAAATTTTCAAAATTAAAAAAAAATGTCTTTAAAAAGGGGTGAGGTGTGAGGAACATTCCACACCGTCTAGACAGGTCTAATTTCGATACGCACACGCACTGCCCAGTACCGGAATAGCTAACGCCAAAACGGACTGCGGCTGCAGTGTGCAATAAGAGACGCGTGTCTGCGACTTTATCGAATGGTTCCCACATTTTGCCACCTTACAAAATAACAGGGAACCGATGACAATTTTGGTTCCCACAACAAAATGCAACTTTGGCAAAACGGCTCCAGGTATCTCGCCTGACGTAAAACTAATGAAATTAATAAATAGAACGCATCGTGTCCGGAACGAGAACAGTGATGTATGAAGAAACAAACTAAAAGGTTCTATTCAGTGTTGACTATCCATAATATCACAATGGTGTTTCTAAGATATTACAATAGTGAAAAAGGCTGATTCGGCGAAATAATTCTGGGAAAAGCTGCGTGAGTACCATGAAAAGACAACCGTTACCTTTAGGGTGTCGTTACCCGTATCGTTACGCTATTGAAAAAGCTGTGTAACCTGAACCTGAGCGAAAACGGTGATATGGACCGCCATCTTATGTAGGTTGATGAACTCTTCGATCGACTCACAATTGCAGGACAGGCAATGGAAGAATCGCTTAAGATCGCAATGATTCTGCGTAGCTTGCCAGAATTATACGGTGGCTTGGTTACGGCGTTAGAGAGTCGCCCAGATAGTGATTTAACCATGCATTTGGTAATGTCGAAACTACTAGACAAGTACGAGCGAAAAAAAGAGCGGTCATGTGGTACAGTGAGTGAAGAAAAGGCCATGAAAAGTTCCACCAGACAACCACCCTCAAACAAAAGAGTTTGCTTCAGCTGTGGTAAGCCGGGCCATCTTAAAAGAAACTGTCGTTCCCGTTCTGATTCACAACAAAGCGACAGAGTGAGAAGGCCGAGGGAATCGAAACAGAATGGCTACATGTGTTTTATGGTGGAAGAAGCACACCGTGATGTGTGGCTCATCGACAGCGGTGCTAGCTGCCACATGACGAACAACATGCGTTTCTTCAAGGAGCTGTACAACACAAAAGGACCGAGCGTAATTTTGGCGGATGGTAATGTCGCGGAAGCAAGCGGTTACGGTCATGGATTATGTTATTTTATGTCCGGTGTTGGGGTGATATAGGACGGAGGCCGATTAAAAACTCCGGACACAACGTTTAAACTTTACAAACATATATTACAAAACTGCTTAAAGCTAGCACGCTAAAAAGAACTGTCCGCGGCACGTCTGTGTTCCCTCGCTGCTGAACCCCGAAGAAGGCACGATCGGCTTTCGCGCACGATCGCAACCTCCCGATCGCTGACACCGAAACGTCTGACAGTTGTCGCACGGTCACGACAACCCAGAGTACCAATGTCGTGCGGCGCTGCTAGCGCCCGCAACATCTCCCCCTTTAGGATAGTTGATACGAGTCAAACCTTCGTGGAACTCTTCTAGGCCTAGAGGAACGGCGAGGTGGCGGTATCTTTTCTGCTGTACTCTGCTCTCGAGGGATGAAGTTGTCCTGGTGCTGATGACGAATCTCTACTGTCTGTTCTGGCATCGATGATGATGATGATGACTGTGCCGACAGCCAAGAAGCAGGCGAGGATGTAGATGACGAAGACGATGACTTAGGTGACGAAGACGATGACTTAGGTGACGAAGATGATGGTGGTACAGGCGATGATGTGGATAGACCCCAAGTATCCAACAGGACGTTTAATGGCATGCGACTCGCCAACGTGCCTACTGCTTGACGAGCACCAGCTATGACCCTTTTACACATCTGATTTACATGGCTTCTTAATACTCTTTGTTGCGTATTGGTTTTGACTAAATACATAACGTTTCCGCATCGTTTGATAATTACTGCTGTCCAACTCCACGAATTCCGCTTCTACACCTTTACATACACTGGATCGTTAATTGCAAATGCTCTTAGCTCTGTATCGAATGATCTGTACTGGGATTTTGTTGGTGGGCGCAACAGTTCGAAACTTGTTCTTAATCTTCTTCCAAATATTGCTTCTGCTGCGTTTGCATTCTTGTAATTGTGTGTTTGGTGTGGTTCTATAAGCCAGGGGTCTCCAAACTACGGCCCGCGGGCCGCATGCGGCCCGCGAGACCCTCCCGTGCGGCCCGCAAAGTTCAAACGTCGATTTCGATACGCCCAAGTCTGACACTCGGTCTTTCTATTCAGAACGGATGAGCATGAAAGAAAGAACGAGAACGACATGTGCTACGCCGCTCATCGCTTACTTCACTGGACTAAAAGTGAATTCTTAATGCATAAGTTTACTGCGTGAATGTGTGTATGCGCTTCTGCCAAGCCAACCGAGCCGTGTGTCGCCAAGTGTGTGCATGTGTGTATTTGCACCACTGAATTCTGAACGTCCACCGCATCGCATGAAACAACGTGTATCGCCAAGTGAGTGGCTGTATGTAGTATCACCGTGGACTGCAGAAAACTACCTGCACTAGAACAGAGCGCTGGTGTGGCCAAATGTGTCCATGTGTGCACTTGCTCCAGAGCCGGTATCGCACCAGATTTCGTGTGTCGCCAAGTGTGCACGTGTGTGCTATTGCCACAGCACACTCTTTCGTCTTTTTTTCTTCTTTCGCTTCGATTTCGTTCTTCGTCTGATTTTAACATACATGCAATACAGGGTTTGCAGTAGCTGTTTGGTATTTCGGTTTTAGTTTACCCACCATTTATTGTTTGCTCTATGTTTTTTTTCTATGCGTTCTACGATTTTATAGGATGGTGCCAAGAGTTTAGGAACAAATAATATATCAAATAAAGGCAAACACTCATTAAATTGTTAAACGAATCATAAAAAATCAGAGAGCATTTAAAACAGAAACAAATAACGATTGAGAACCCTGTAAATCCAATGATGTGAGCTTCTTCGATAGTTCTGAACTATTGTTTGGCTACGAATGAGAAAAGAGGGAGGGCTAGGAGGAAGATATGATGAGTTGAGGATTTCTTGATATTTTTTGTGATCACCGCAGTTGTCATATCGATTTTGAGGCCGCCACTTTCCAAAATCTTTCGAAGCAATCGACAGTAATCTGCTATCAGTCTTGACTCTTGACCGTACAGAAAATTTACATTTATTTCAATGACCGAGAGCAAGAAAAGAAAGATTGTTGACGAGTGTCGGCAATTTCACGAAGAATGGAACATAAAATATTTTTTTGCAAAACATGGTGACAAAGCGCTGTGCGTGATTTGTAACGAAACTGTGTCAGTAATGAAGGATTATAACCTGCATCGCCATTACCTAAGCAAACACGAGGATAAATATAGTCAGTTGCAGGGAAAAGAACGCAACGGAAAGTTTTCTAAGTTACACAACCAACTTTCATCGCAAAAGGCCCTGTTTTGCAAATTAGCCAATGAAAACGAATCTGTACCTAACGCCAGTTACAAAGTGGCATATATTTTGGCTAAAAGAGGTAAACCATTTACTGATGGTGAATTAGTGAAGGAGTGCATGTTGGAAGTGGTCCAAGAACTGTGCCCAGAAATGATTAAAAAATTTACAAATATATCACAAATACCATGGCTCGTCGTGTCGAAGATATTGGTGAAAATATTATGAATCAAGTTAAAACACATGCAACCAATTTTAGATATTTTTCAATTGCAATGGACGAATCGTTGGACATTTCATCAACATCCCAGCTTCTTGTGTTCATCAGAGGAGTGGATGAAAACATGAAAGTAACACAAGAATTGGCTGCCTTACATAGCATGTATGACACTGTTACCGGGGAAGATATTTTCAACAAACTGCTTAACACTTTTTCAGAGTACAATTTAGAATGGAGTAACCTTAGTTGTGTAACTGTTGATGGAGGAAGAAATATGAGTGGTACTAAGAAAGGTTTGGTAGGCCAAGTGAAAGAAGAGTGCAAAAAAAGAAAAATTCCGCAGCCTATGTTTGTGCATTGTATGATTCATCAAGATGCGTTATGTGCTAAATATTTAGATATTAGCTGCGTTCTTCTACCAGTGGTTAAAATAGTTAATTTTATTCGGTCACATGGTCTGAATCATCGACAATTTAGAAACATGTTGAAAGATAATGATGCAGATTATCAAGATCTACCTTATTACTCAGCAGTGAGATGGTTAAGCTGTGGAAAACTTTTGACCAGAATGCTCGAATTAAGAAAGGATGTAATTGAATTTTTAGATGTCAAGGGCAAACAAGAACCATTGCTACGTGATGAAAACTGGATATGGAAATTGGCATTCGCTGCGGACATTACAAATCATTTAAATGTATTGAATCTAAAACATCAAGGGCAAGATAATCTTATTTCTGACCTATACACGCATATAAAAGCTTTCAGATTAAAGCTCAGATTGTTTATAGAACAACTACAAATAAAGAAATTAACGCATTTTCCGGAGTGTCAGAAATTTCAAGAAGAAACAAACGTAGAGTTTCCAGTTGAATACGCTAGTTATCTTTTACGTGAACTACAAACCCAGTTTAATGATAGGTTTGCTGAAGTAGAAGAAAAAGCTTCAGAAATAAGAATTTTTCAAAATCCATTTGAAGCTGTTGCTGAGGATTGTCCCGATGAGTTGCAAATGGAAATTATAGAAATGCAAGCAAATGACTATTTGAAGGACAAGTTTAAAGAAGGTTTAATTGAATTTTATAATTTTTTACCAAAAACCGATTTCCCAAAGATGAAGGATTTTACCTGTCGATATATTTCGTTGTTTGGAACAACATATTTGTGCGAACAAACATTTTCACGTATGAAATATGTGAAAAATAGCTTAAGATCAAATATGACAGACAAACATATGGAATCAATATTATTAATAGGAACGTCAAATCTGAAACCTGAATTGACAGCGATAACAGGATCCAAGAAGCAATTCCATCGCTCGCATTGATATACTCATTAGTAGAGTGGTATAAACTTACATCAACATATAAAAATGAAAATAATATGAAAGATAAAATATAAAGTGAATTCGGATTTGGATTGCCCATCAAACATAAAAAGATGTGTTATTTTTTTTTCTCATGCCAACACCCCCCCCCCCCCCCCCGACACAATTCATATTTTTTCTAAAGATTAACTACGATTGGCCCTCACCCACGATGTTTGCCCCCTATGTGGCCCGCTCACCAAAAAGTTTGGAGACCCCTGCTATAAGCCAATAAGAATATATCAATTGCTTCTTGCAGAGACGTGTCTCCGTTCCTGATTTTCACTAGTGCTCTCTTGAATGTATCGACAACACGCTTGACCGTTCGATTGCGGATGAAAAGGTGCTGTTCTTATATGATGTACTCCATGCGCTGCGCAAAAATCATGAAATACTTCGCTTGTAAATTGTGTTCCGTTATCTGTGACTAATGTAGTTGGCATTCCAAACCTAGCGAATAAACCTCTTAGTATAGCTACCGTTGCTGCAGTTGTGATACTATTTGTTTTAGCTATCTCAGGCCATTTTGTGTGAGCATCCACAACAATTAGAAAATGATCCCCGTCAATGGGACCTGCGTAGTCCACATGGACTCTCTGTCATGGTACTATTGTTTTCTCCCAAGGCAATGGAACCTCGTGTGGAGGTGACTTGGCTGCAGCTGCACAAGTTGAGCACGTACCCACACATTCAGCAATGTCTTTATCTAAGGCGGGCCAATATACATAAATGCATGCCAACGCCTTCATTCGGTGCACTCCCGGATGCCCTTGGTGAAACTGCTCTAAACATCTCTTTTGCAGATTCTGTGGAATAACAAGCCTTTCACCAAATAAAATACGTCCATCCACTATGGAGTGTGCATCTTTTCTGCTGTAATATCGAGCAAACTCCAACCCAAAAGTATTATTTTCTGGCCAACCGTGCTGAATATACTGATATACTTTTCGTAATAATTTGTCTGTTTGAGTGGCGTTTGCAACATCTCTGAAGTTTAACGGAAGCGTACATGACGAGCTCACGGCAACTGATCGTATATCTTTTTCCAACTCAATACTTGCTACTATATACTCCTCCTCCGGCTGAGTTCGCTTTTTGATTAATCTTGATAATAAATCAGCATCTCCAAAATGATCAGTGCGAACGTAATCAATATCGAAACCATATAGTTGTAATGTAAGGGCAAATCTTTGTAATCTGTTTGCTTTGTACACTGGGATTACCTTCTTTGAACCAAAAATTTTGAGTAATGGTCTATGATCTGTTTGTAGCTTGAAATGACGCCCATATATCATTTTGAGAAACTTTGTCACTGCAAATACTATCGCTAGTCCTTCGCGATCTATCTGACTGTACTTCTTTTCTGTCTCTGTCAGTGCACTTGATGCATGCTGAACGACTTTGACGCTGCCGTCTTGAAACTTGTGGCTTAATGTGGCGCCTAGACCAACTGATGACGCGTCGGCTGAGACTATGATGTCTGCCTTAGGATCATAATGCGTGAGTAATAAGTCTGAAGAGAGAGAGTGCATGAAAACTTTCCTCACATTGTTTTGACCATTGAAAATGCTCACCATGCTTGAGTAGACTGTCTAAAGGGTAGCGGAGGTCTTTCATTTTTGGCACAAATTTACCGTAATAATTAATAGCTCCAATAAACGAACGAAGCCCTGATATATCTGTTGGGGGTGGTAGGTTTAAAATTGCTTCGATCTTTGCCGGGTCTGGACGAATACCTTTTCCATCTATAATGTGCACAGATATCGGATTTGTTTCATGCCAAATACACATTTATCCGCTCGGATTGTGAATCCGTATTCCTTAATGCGGCTTAAAACTTCTTTCACATTCGTGTCGTGTTCTTCTTGTGTCACACCTGCAACTATCAAATCATCCATTTACCCGCATACCTTTACCATGCCTGCTACCATTGTATCTATAAGCTGTTGGAATATTGCAGGGGCTACTTTTATTCCTGGTGGATGGCGGTTGTATTGGTATAAGCCACGATGTGTATTTATGCTCAGTACTGGCCTATATTGTTCTTCTACTGAGACTTGTGCATAAGCATCAGAAAGGTCTATGGTTGTAAAAATATTGCATTGTGCCAGTTTGGTAAAAATTTCCTCTGGAATTGGAAGGGAATACTCGTGTGCTTGAAGTGCCTGATTTAAACCTGTCGAGTAATCACCGCATATACGTATCTTTCCGTTAGATTTGCGCACAACCACAACAGGTTCTGCCCAGTCTGAATAGTTAATGGGAGTAATCACACCGTTTTGCTCAAGTCTATCTAATTACTTTTCGACTACTTCTCTCATAGCATAGGCCACTGGCCTTTTGGGTCGAAAAACAGGGGTAATATCATCTCGAAGCTTTAATTGCACCTGCACTTTTTTACATACTCCTGTTCCATTGAAAACTTCTGGAAACTGCCTTTGGAGACTTATCATCGTCATCTTTGCTGAATTATTACTGATATTGTTGCAAAATACATTCATTGGCACGGACCACAACTCGAAAAGTTCGATAACATCTGCACCTAACAGCTTTACGTCTGCTTTTTCCACCCGAATTACTGCAAAACGTTCAACACCATGAATTATGATATTCGTCGAGAACTCTCCGATTGATTCAAAATTCGTGCCGGCTGCTGTTAGTGCCTTCACTGTTGGCCTATTCAATTGCGGTTCGCCTATCTGTCTCCAGGACTGCTGTCCTATTACCGTTATATCAGAAGCAGTATCCAATTGTAACTGTAACGACCTTCCGTTCACGCACACTGTCACGTATTTTCTTTGCTTCGTTATGCAACACGCATTCACACGCACCACCCTTACGTGTGCATTAGAATAAATTGTTTTCTGAGGGCTCTTTCGATTTCTGCAAAATCCTTCCTTGAGACCTACTGTTCCGCATTGCTTGCACTTGTGATACTTGAATGTACAATCACGCACCCAGTGCTGTATACCACAATACCAGCATGGGGTTTTTGGTTTGATGCCTGATGGACCTCCTCCATTTTGCAAACGTTGCTGACTACCATTTTGAAAACGTTGCTGAGTACCATTTTGGAAACGTTGCTGACTACCATTCTGAAATCGTTGCTGATTGCCATTTACTTTTGGCAGAAATTTCGAGCTTGCTGACGGCCATTTTTTTATCGCGGCTACCTTTCTATTTGCACTATCTTCAATCATTGCGCTATCTGCGTGCAAATTAATTATGCCTTGACATTCGGTAGATAATTGTTCCAGGGAAATTTCTGCGTGCTTTTCGATCATATTGAATAACCGCGTTCGGTACTCCAAATCATTTTCGTTCTTAAGACCACACACGAATACTAATGCCTTTAGTTGATTTTCCGTCATAGCTTTCAATTCAAAATCTTCACACGCACGGTTAACCCTACATGCATACGACATAAAGTCTTCCGCTTGAGTTTTCACTATTTTCAGACATTTGTAACGCTCGCTTAAAATTGTCTCTTTCGTACTAAATAACGCTTTCAGTTTGGTCACTGTTTCCGCAAACGAAAAATCTCCGGGATGCTTGGGTAGCACAAAGTTCATGTAACGCTCGTGTTCACTTGTACTAAGCCTCCTCAGAAGCACCCTAACCTTAGCTGCATCCTCTATGTGTAAAGCATCTTTCTCAAAAAGCTCCTCATAACGTGCGTACCACGCGGTAAACGTTCTGTTTTCTTCGGGTTCATATTTGTACTCACTGATTTGTCGCGCAATGAAATCCAGCGTTGTTTCTACTGGTGATTCACTGCTTAGGCCGGGTGTGGAGCGCTGCGTAAGCCTGGTTAGCAGCTCCTGCTGATGAGCCATTTGCTGCTGCATCAGTTTCATCATCTGCATGATGCTTGCATTTGTGTCGCTTGGGCCGGCCGTGGCACTGTTTGGCTGAAAAACAGTTCCAATGCTGTGATTAGTTAAATTTTGCCTTGGTTGGGAGAGAGGCCTGAGATTCTCTTCCACTTCGAACTCCATTGCGTTCGGCTCCATTTTTGAGATGGATAAACCGCGCTACTGATAGCGGTTTCTGCTGCAAGGCGGTGAGTGTTTTGCGCGATGGCGCTTTACTTCACGATGCTGTGTGAAGCTTCCTTCTGCTGCGATGGCGGTTTCCTTCACGATGCTGTATGGGTCTTCCTTCTGTTGCCTTTTCTCGTCGCCAGTTGTTACGTCCGGTGTTGGGGTGATATAGGACGGAGGCCGATTAAAAACTCTGGACACAATGTTTAAACTTTACAAACATATATTACAAAACTGCTTAAAGCTAACACGCTAAAAAGAACTGTCCGCGGCACGTCTGTGTTCTCTCGCTGCTGAACCCCGAAGAAGGCACGATCGGCTTTCGCGCACGATCGCAACCTTCCGATCGCTGACACCGAAACGTCTGACAGTTGTCGCACGGTCACGACAACCCAGACCCAAGTAGCAGAGCCAAAGTTGTTCAGAGATTTTTCTGTGTGCCAAAGCGAGATGCCCTGTCTTTCTCTCTCTAGATTTTGGACAGCAAACCGCCGCGCGTGTAGAGGTGTGTGCGTGTGACGAAAAACGATGGACGAAAAACGCGAGGAGCGGGGTCTGAAGTCTTTCGTTGGTCACACATACATGCATTTACCAGCGGATTGCGCTACACCGTACCTACCCATCTTTTTCGATCTACCATGATTTTTTCTGCTATCGCACTCATCCGGGTGTTAGGCATTCTCAGTCTGTCCAGAACTTTCGTTGTGGAAGGATGTGCGGGAGTGATGTGCGATTTCTTGTGTCCCCTACTTTCCTTGTTTACGTTTTGCGCAGTGTTGCTTCTTATTCCATTGTGGAATGATTTATCCTAGCTAACTTGTTGAGGTAAGTTTCTAGTTCTCATATGTGCTTCAATGTACTAATTCAACTAATGCTTATCGGCTTCAAAGTTACAGGTGCATGCGCCATTCATCAACGCCTACCTGTTGGCATCATGAACAATCTTCAAAGTTTTGACGGAAAGAAATTGTTTTCCAGTTTTAAAATATTGAGGTAAGTGCTACTCTCATCATATACGAAAAACTATCCAAAGTAATACGTACTACATACATTAATTATTGGTTCATTTTTATTGACAGCGTTCAGCACAACTCAGCCACAAAACAACGCACTGGATTACGCTAAGAACCTGTCAAAACGCGCGCAGCCCCCGGGCGCGGTAGGAGAAAGGAAGAACGAGAGGAGGAAATACTAAAGCCAGCGCGCAGCTCTGATGGTACCCCGGACGCGGTAAGGAGAAAAAAGACCGAGAGGAGGAAGAACGGTAAATTTGGAAGAGGGAGACCGTTCTGCCGTCTACACAGTGTGAGTATGCCAAAGCACGTGTTGGAACGGAGAGAAAATGTGTGGAATAAACTGCATGCGAATGTGTGCATACACCAAATGTAAACATGTGTGCCTCATCATTTCTATAAGCAATCCGAAAAGAGGGTGGAGCAAACGCATTGGTATGCGTGAGGTGCAGAAAAAATCAGAGCGTGATAGTATGTGTGAACGCGATCGTTCGGGTGGAAGGTGTCTATGTGTGCGTGAAACCACATTTCCACTTCTACTGCAAGTGGGTACGTAAGTGGGTACATATGAGTACAGGACGATCCCATACAAAACTTCGGCTTTTTGCGGACTGGGGAGTACCAATGTCGTGCGGCGCTGCTAGCGCCCGCAACAGATTACTGCGCTGTGCAAACGGAAATGGCGGCGTGGTGGAAATAACACTGCAAAATGTGTTATACGTTCCGTCGTTAAAAACGGGACTCATTTCAGTAGACAAAATTACCGCCAACGGATTTTCAGCGGTGTTTAAAGCAGATAGTTGCGATGTTCGCAATGCGGATGGAAAATTGATGACCGTGGGGACGCGTTCCGGTTGTTTATACCAGCTACAATTAGCTGAAGCATCGAGCATGGTTAAGGAAAAGAAACATAACAGCAATTGCTTGCATTCGTGGCATCGGCGACTTGGACATCGAGACCCAAATATGATCCTAAAGATGGTAAACGAGGATTTGGGCACAGGAATGAAGTTCGTCGACTGCGGTATTCACCAATCCTGCGAAACGTGTATGGAGGGTAAGTCAACCCTTTTCCTACACCAACTGAGAAGAGATCGACGAAGATTTTGGACCTGGTTTACACTGATTTATGCGGTCCAATGCGTACGGCTACACCCGGGGAAAGAGATACCTGATGACGATGATAGACGACTTCAGCCGGTATACCTTCGTGTATTTGTTAGAGAGGAAATCTGAAGCAGCTGAAAAGATAAAGGAGTATGTTCGTTACGTGGAGAATCTCTTTGCACGCAAGCCTCGAAAAATAAGATCTGATGGTGGTGGTCAGTACGTTAATGAATACCTACGTATTTTCTTTGGAGAAGAAGGCATTAAGGCACATTACACGACAGCCTACTCACCACAACAAAATGGCGTAGCAGAGAGGAAAAATCGATCTATAGAGGAGATGACACCAACGATGCTCCTGGAAGCCGGATTGGATAAGCGATACTGGGGTGAGGCAGCTCTAACGGCTGTATACCTGCAAAACAGATTACCATCACAATCTGTAAGTACTACTTCCTATGAGCTGTGGTTTGGTCGGAAGCCGGAAATAGGTCACCTTACAGTGTATGGTTGTCCAGCATACGTACACATTCCTAACGTCAATAGAGGAAAGTTTGACAGTAAGGCTTGAAAACTAATTTTCAAAGGGTACTCGCCAGATCATAAAGGTTACCGTTTCGCTATCACTGAGACCAACAAGATCACGATTAGCCGGGACGTAATATTTTTGGAAGATAGTATGATGTCTACCCATTGTAATAGTCCCGTAAAGAAGCAGAGTAAAGTAACAGAACTGTCGCAAGAACAGGAATGGAATGATGATTCCAAAGAAAACGATGTAGAATATTTCATGTCGAGTCCATCAAAGGGTAACAATACGGAAGATAGTCCACTCGTATTTGCTGATGACAAAAGCGAAAATGTCGAGTTTTTCGATGTCGATAATAACGAGGTTCCACTCGTATTTTCACATGAAGACAGAGATGATCAGATGCTGGAAGCTACAGATACAGTTAAACGGACTGGTAGAGTGAATCGTGGTAAACCTCCTAGTAGGTTGGACGACTACGTAGTGGGGGTTGTGATCGAAAGGGCAGGAGAGCCTTCTAGCTACAAGGAAGCGATTTCGAGCGTAGATCGAACATCTTGGAAGCAAGCGATGGAGAGTGAGATGCAGTCTCACATGCAAAACCAGAGTTGGGAATAGGTTCCACTTCCGTAGGGAAAACGTGCATTTGGTAGCAAGTGGGTCTTCAAACAAAAGCGGAAAGAGTCAGACGAGATCGTTAGATATAAAGCACGGATCGTAGCACAAGGCTATAATCAACGATACGGTGAAGACTACGACGAGGTTTATGCTTCGGTCACAAAATACAGTACTCTTCGAACACTGTTGGCCCTGGCGGGAAAGAAGAATTTATTTCTTCAACACTTCGACGTACGTACTGCCTATCTCTACGGTGATATCGATGAGGAGATCTACATGCGTCAGCCACAAGGGTACGAGGTTCCAGGAAAGGAGGAGTTGGTGTGTCGCCTGCGGAAGAGCATTTACGGACTGAAACAATCGACTCGGTGTTGGAACGAGAAGCTGTCGAAGGTGCTTGGAAAGCTGGGGTTCATAGCGAGTTCGGCCGATCCATGCTTGTATACGGCGAACAGGAGTGGTGAGACGGTGTATCTCATCGTCTACGTCGATGACATTCTCGTGGGTTGTAAGAGCGAGAAAATCATAGCTGGCGTTTATTAACATTTACGAAGGCATTTCGAGATAGCTAATCTTTTGTCATGTAAAATTCGTTTTAGGATTGGAAATTCGAAAAGAAGATGGTGTATACAGCATCGGGCTAAACAACTACATTAACAAGCTAGTTAACACCGTGGGGCTTGTTGAGGCGAAGACATCAAAGACACCAATGGACCAGGGTTTCCTGAAGGACACAGCTGACACCAAGCTGTTGGAAGACAACACCAAGTATTGATCCGTTGTTGGAGCAATACTCTACATAGCTGTTTGTGCGCGACCCGACATAATGGCAACGGCTACTGTACTAGGTAGAAAGGTTAGTGCCCCAACGGAAAAGGACTGGACGGCAGCCAAGCGTGCGGTAAGGTATCTCAAGGATACTAAAGATTGGAAGCTGAAGATGGGTGGAGAGCATGGTGTAACCGACTGCGGTGACTTGATCGCGTTTTCCGATGCGGTTTGGGCAGGCGACTCTTCATCACGGAAATCAACAATCGGTTACGTGGTGTACTTCTCAGGAGGAGCAGTGTCCTGGGCTAGCCGTAAGCAGAGCAACGTTACGTTTCTACGATGGAGGCTGAGTACGTTGCGTTGGACGAGACCTGCCAGGAGGTACTGTGGTTGCGTAGACTCCTTAGCGATTTGGGGGAAGTTCAGCATAGCGCAACAATAGTGAATGGAGACAATCAGGCTTGTCTTTCATTTGCTCAGTCGGAGAAATCCAGCAAGCGTTCCAAACATATCGAGACAAAACGTCATTTCATACGGGATCTTTGCCAGCGAGGCGATATTAAGTTGAGATACAGCATGACAGCATTAATTGGCTTTCATTCAAAGTGAGAGTCCCGGCTATCCTTCGAGATGCGGCACTCACACCATCCACTTGGCCCGTCGGTATCGGTGTACGTGAGTTTTTTTCCATCCCGTCAACACGACCACCAAACCTCATCTCCTATAGCCACCCGAAACCGCTTTACAACACGCACACCAGCTACTAGTACTGATCACCGCTACACCACACGCACACCAACAACGACTCACCGTTTAGCAGCACGCACGTCTACTCCACCTGGTCCTGAAACAACATCATCACAACAGTGTCACCCCCCGGTGAATGATACCTTGGAAGCACCCAACTCAACACTTGTTTCTGGACCGCCGCAAAACCACCGCGCTTCATCTCCGCACCTGCACCAGTCTACAATCGATCGCTTTTTTCTCAACTAGACGAAGTTCCGCTCATTGCACGCAACAAACACGCCAAGCCTCATACTCTGACAACGCAGCTCAATTGACTTACCGTATACCCGCTTTATCCAACCACCACAATGACAACGCTACCGCTGAGTATTTAAGCTGCTATTATCAAAATGTTAGAGGTTTGCGTACTAAAACAAAAGAATTTCACCTAGCTGTATCGGAGGCTGACTTCGACCTCATCGCCCTCACGGAAACTTGGCTTGTTGACAACATTCCATCTGCTCTTCTCTTCAACAACAACTTTTTTGTTTACCGCTGTGATCGCTCTCTCAGCGGCTCTAGCTCTCGCGGTGGTGGTGTTTTGCTAGCCGTTTCTAACGCATACGAGTCGATAGAATTACCTTCCCGTGATCGTTCTCTCGAGTATATTTGTGTGCGCGTCACCTGCAATAACGCACATCTGTACGTCATGGTAGTATACATTCCACCGCAGCTTAGCTCCGATATATCGACTCTTCGCTCTCTACATGATTGTATCAGCGGCTTCACTCTCACACTGAAGCCTTCGGATCTGATGTTTGTTATTGGCGATTTCAATCAGCCTAGCATAAGCTGGTCCACGGCTGATCCTTCGTCCTCGCCAGCATACTCATCAATCACGCACTATGAACCAACTGCGCGCACGCTGGCCAACAACACCTTTGTGGATGGATTTAAATTTAACGGATTAGTGCAACTTAATCACATCAATAATTCGCACGGACGCATGCTTGACCTGCTCTACGCTAACAATGCTGCAGCTAAATTGTGTACGCCTGTCTTTCCAAGTGTTGTTCCGCTTGTACCTCTTGACTCCTACCATCCGGCGTTTGACTTCAATATACGTATTAACTCGTCGACCCGACGCAATTCGACGACTCGACACAACTCGACGACAACCGCATTTTATCGTTATAACTTTGCTAAAGCTGACTACGTGAAACTGAACGACATGATATCAATGTTTAACAATAGCTTTCATTGTTCCAATTTTGTTTCACTTGACGAAGCAGTATGTTCATTCTCGTCCTTCATGCTGCAAGCCTTTGTTGTATGCGTCCCAGTTCAGCGTCCTATCCTAACCCCCCCTGGGCGGACCGCACACTCAAACGACTCAAACGTGTAAAAGGAGCTGCTTATCGTCACTACCAAACGCGCCGCTGCCAAAGATCTCGCTCGGTCTACTTTGACACGCACTATTTATACTGCAGCTATAACAGGTTTCGATGTGGCAGATGTTTGAGTAAAATTCAACGTAACCTCTGCAGGTGGCCTGACTCGTTTTGGCGCTTCTACAACAGCAAAACAAAATCCACGCATACACCGAAATCCATTACGTACAAAGGAGCAACAAGTGCCACCACTAATGAAATGCGCAATCTCTTCGCGGATCGCTTCGCAGATTGCTTTTCACCGGCCATGAATGATACCGATACCATTGATGCTGCTCTCGTCAACACTCCGGCTGGCGCAGTTAACATGAGCACTCCTTTCATCGACAGTGAGATCGTTTTATCAGCCCTAATGCAACTAAAGCCTTCCTTCGCTCATGGACCCGACGGAATTCCTTATACCGTGCTGAAACGCTGTCAAACGACAGTAGCACCTATCCTTGCAAAATTGTTCAATGCATCGCTAGCCAATGGCTACTTTCCCAAAACATGGAAGAAATCTTGGATGGTTCCTTTTTACAAAAAGGGCGACAGGACAGATGCCATCAACTACCGGGGTATTACATCTTTGAGTGCCATTGCCAAGGTTTTCGAACTAGTGATATACAAAAATCTGCTACATGCATGCCGCAGCTACCTAAGCCCATATCAACATGAATTCGTGCCAAAAAAGTCGACTACCACGAACCTAGTTGAATTTGTAGCCTATTGCACTAGTCAAATTGATGCCGGAGCTCAAGTCGATGCAATTTATAGAGATCTGAAAGCAGCATTCGACTCTCTTCCGCACGCAATTCTTCTCGCTGAACTCGATAAGCTAGGAGTTTCCAGCTCGCTCGTACAGTGGCTTAAGTCTTACCTAATTAATCGCACATACATCGTGAAAATTGATAAGCACATGTCCAAAGAAATAGTCAGCAGCTCGGGTGTGCCGCAAGGAAGCAATATTGGCCCGCTTCTCTTCATATTGTTTATCAACGATATTACCCTCGCTTTATCTCCCGACAGTATCAGTCTGTTTGCCGACGACGCAAAAAATTTTGCGCCTATTCACAACACAAGTGATTGTACATTCCTGCAAGTCTGCATCGAAATTTTCTGTTCGTGGTGCAAGCGTAATGGACTGACTATCTGCATCGAGAAATGCTACTGTGTGTCTTTTAGTCGATGCAGGAGCCCAGTGACTGGGACCTACTTCATGGACGGCTCTGCAGTTAATCGACAGAATCATGCCAAAGACCTGGGCGTTCTGCTTGACTCTAGTTTGAACTTTAAACAGCATATCATTGACGTTGTAGCCAGAGGAAATCAATTACTTGGCGTGGTTATCCGGACAACTAATGAATTCCGCAACCCCATGTGCATCAAAGCTGTCTACAGCTGTATCGTTCGTTTGGTTCTGGAATATTCGTGCGTAGTCTGGAGCCCAACTACCGCTTCTTCAATTGCTCGACTTGAGGCGATTCAACGTAAGCTCACGCGATATGCCTTACGCCTACTTCCCTGGCAGGATCGCAACAATCTTCCTCCGTATGCTGCGCGGTGCCGTCTTCTAGGCCTTGAACCTTTTTTGGTTAGAAGACGCAATGCACAGTGCTCTTTCATCGCTGGATTGCTAAATGGCTCTATCGACTCATCGCCTTTGTTGCATCGAGTCGATATCTATGCACCCTCCCGAACACTTAGGTCTAGAGAAACTCTACGGCTCGCTCAACCCCTACGGCTGGTCGGTCTAACCCTATGTTCCGCATGTCGACTGTCTTCAACACTGTCTCGGATTGCTTCGACTTCGACATCTCAACTCAGTGCTTCAAGGAACGTCTCCGGCTTTTGCCGTGGCCGCAGTGAATTGCGACGCAAATCTTGTTTTTGCTATGTATTTTTTTATTGGACTGTTACATCTTAATTGGGCCATACGGCCCGTTGAAGATTAAATAAATAATAATAATAATACTGCCCTACTGATAGCATGAATGCGGATGTACTAACTAAGCCATTAGGAACGGTAAAGCACAACATGTTCGCGATTCGTTTAGGATTGATGAGAGGTAATTTGAGGGCTATTAATTGAGGAGGAGTGTTGAAAGTAGGCAATTTCCTACCCCTCAAATATAACGCATATGTGAATTGTCGCTTGGGCAGGGAAACATTTCACCAACATTGTAAATATGTGTAAGTGATTCATTCCGCCAATGTGTTTCGTACAATAAACAAACACTTAAATACGACTGCGCAAGTGTCCTGCTATTCTCCCTTCCAACAGTTCTGTCTTCTCATGTAGAGCGTTTACCGTTGTAGATGAGCTTGGCTGTTGCTCAACTATGGAGGTATATGCTTTCAAATTGACGAGTTTTTGGAAGTCATTAACCAAATTTTGCAGTGTAATGGGCGCATCTGCAGTTTCGGCATCAATGCGAGAGAGTAGTCTGGCTCGTATGTCTGCGTAGGTTTGACCTTTCAATCCACAAATAAATACTAAACACTTGAAATCGTCAGCCTTCATGTTGTGGAATTCTGAATCTTCACAAGCCCGGTTCACTTTCGCCGCGTAACTAATAATGTCATCTGCTTCGGTTTTGACGAACTGAAAATAACGGTAATGTCTGCTAAAAGTGAACTCTGCGAACCGAAAATGTTCGATAATGTTTGCACAGTTTCCTTGAAAGTTAGCTCCTTCGGAAGTTACGGGAGGATGTAATTGGTGTACTGGTTGTGTGCTTGTGCATCCAACTTCCTCAGTAAAAGCCTGACTTTAGCGACATCTTCGAGATCTTTGGCATCCGACTCGAACAAATCTTCATAACGTCGAAACCATCTTTGAAAAGTTCCTCCGTTCTCTGGATCGAAGGTAAACTCGGTCATGTTCATTGCCACGAATCGTTCCGTATTATTTGTACCCATTCATGTTTCTGATAGTGTTGTGGATAGACGTGCCGAGCCCTGGATTCGCCGTAGCAGTTGCGCTGCTGCTGGTCGACATCCAGGAATCGACACTGCGCTCACGCACACTAATACGCCGCACTTAGCGATGCGCGCTAAGTGTGTGCAGAGCGCACCTAACGCAGGAGTGTGTAACAGGCTACCGGTCGAGCAAGGCTCCCGGTAGGGCTCACGGTGCGGCTTGTGCGCGCGGCCCCATACATCATTGTATTGTGTTTTGTATCATTTAATATGTGTAATAAAGGTGTAAATAGTTCAAACATAAAAGTGGCGACGAGGATGGGATCCTCTTGCGCAAGGAGGATCCTACAGAACCCGCGGCAGCCATCGCGTTTCGTCTGGCCTTTCTGCAGCGTCAGTGCAGCGGCCATCGCGATGGCACGGTTCCCTGTGCCTTTGGATACCGCGGAACATCGGGCCGCCGCCACCGCAGACACCGTGGCCCCGGCTGCTGTCCCATCACTGGCGACCACTGCAATGGGCAGCCGGCTACACACCACCCACTGCAGCCGCATATCAAGGGCGACGGCACATTCCGCCCCGGCTCGAGCCCTGCAGCACGTCATCGGCGAAGCAGCTATCCCGCCGCAGCTCGAGCCCAGCAACACCAACAGCAACGCGCAAGTTGCTTCGGCTGCAGCACCGCAGCACGTCATCGGCGAGGTCGCATTCCCGCCGCGGCTCGAGCCCTGCAGCACGTCATCGGTGAAGCAGCAATCCCGCCGCAGCTCGAGCCCCGCATCACCAACAGCAACGCGCAAGTTGCTTCGGCTGCCGCACCTCAGCACATCATCGGCGAGGTCGCAATCCCGCCAAGGCTCGAGTCCGCCTCATCATCGGCAACCCGCAGGTTGCCTTGACTGCAGCACGGCAGCACGTCATCGGCGAGGTCGCATTCCCGCCGCGGCTCGAGCCCCGCATCACCAACGGCGACACGTAAGTCGCCTCGGCTGCAACGCAGCAGCCTCGCATCATAGGCGACGACACATTCCGCCTCACCTGCAGCAAACCCAGCACGTCCAGCCAGAGACGCCATCGCTGTGGCCGGCCATTGCTGTCGCCGGTCATGGCCCTGCCGGTGCAAGGTTTCATCGCGGCACCACCCTCACCTCCCGGCAGGCGTAGCAGCGACGCTACAATCCGAGGACGCGAACGCGGCATCATCGCCGCCGCCCGGGACAACGGTGCACCATAGCAGACGCTCCCGAGGAAAGCGAACGCGGCATCATCGCCGCCGCCCCGGGACAACAGGTCATCATCGCAGACGCGACCCGAGGACAGCGAACGCGGCTTCATCGCCGCCGCTCCAGAACAACAGCCGCAACCCGAGGAACGCGAACGCGGCATCATCGCCGCCGCCCGGGAACATGAGCGCAGCAGCATCACGGGCCCCACTACGTACCATCGGTCGAAGGGTGTCACCACGCTGGTATTCCGTTGTGGAATATCACCCGCGTCGGTTCGACCCTTCGGTTATTAAAAGGGGGAGATGTTGTGGATAGACGTGCCGAGCCCTGGATTCGCCGTAGCAGTTGCGCTGCTGCTGGTCGACATCCAGGAATCGACACTGCGCTCACGCACACTAATACGCCGCACTTAGCGATGCGCGCTAAGTGTGTGCAGAGCGCACCTAACGCAGGAGTGTGTAACAGGCTACCGGTCGAGCAAGGCTCCCGGTAGGGCTCACGGTGCGGCTTGTGCGCGCGGCCCCATACATCATTGTATTGTGTTTTGTATCATTTAATATGTGTAATAAAGGTGTAAATAGTTCAAACATAAAAGATAGCTTCTGCAGAGCCTTTAAAATCTCTAATTGAATGTTCTGATTTTCGAGAGACATTCTTGCTTTTAGTTTCAACTATCCTCGTCGCCAATTGTTATATATTTAGTAACCAGACTGCGATGTGTTCAGATTAATATCTTTATTCCAATAGTCAGTTATAGGCGGTCCCCGAGATACACGGTACCTCTTATACGCGGATTCGGAGATACGCGGTTTCCCAAATTTGATAGTTCTTTGAGCAAATTGTACTGATTTGACACATCCATTGGGAAATACCAAGGTGGATTTAAAGATATCAGGTGGTGGACTCTAGTGCATTTTGACAATTCGCCACTTAACGTAAAGTCCTGAGGATTCAAACTTTGTTTCAATTTATTAAATTTGTTCATATAGTTTATCTACCCCATTTTTTCGATTAAATATTCTTTAAAAAAATATTTTGGACTTTGCAAGTTCTTATTTAACATTAAAACATCGATTAATATGTGTTATTTAGTGTTCTCCGCGAATTTATTCTATAATTCAATGTGTTTTTCGACATTTTTTTATGATAAAAACTAAGAAGTCATTTTTTTTTAATTTTCACATTAATCCCTCATTAACTACGAACCGCATGGACAATTTACGTGAGATTAGAACTCTTACTTACATGATTTTAAATTTCGTGCATAAACAAATCATCAAATCTTTTGTTAATATATCTCATTTTTTCGATAAAATCAATAGACACACAAAAATGCACATAATAACAAAGAAATCTGTTCTATTTGCTAAGCTTTGTGTGCGGAAACCAATGGTTACGGGTTTTAAAATGACGTAAAGTCCCTCAACTATGGCGACCCCCCAAAGACCCTTATCCACTACCTGATATTTTTAATCCACCTTGGTGAAATACCAAATAATTTCCGTATTGAACGAATGTAAAATACTATTTAAAAATGTTTAAAATTGTTCAATTCAGTAGAAACATATCAAATGATTAATTTGGTGGCAAAAACCACTCCCTACTTGCAAAATTGCACGAAAATTAGTGATATTTTGGCTGGAAATCACGAGATTCGACTTACGCGGAAATTCGAGATACGCGGTATTTTGCGGTCGTTTTCGGTCCCCATTTACCGTGTATCTCGGGGACACGGATGTAGGGATTGAGATAGGACAGGGAAGTAATAATAATAAAAAAAAAAATAAAAATAAAAAAAAAATAATAATAAAAAAAAAGGAAGCAGGCGATGAACTAATAAATCAGTTGAATGAGAAGGAGTAATACTGATAGGAACGGTTAATAATAATATTCAAAACAAAAAAATTGAATTACCCTTGCAAGAAAATATTTAATCAAGCAATTTGCTTGAAAGGGCGAAAGAGCTTCAAGCGCAAGACAGGCCGGGCGAAACGGGAAAGTAAAGGAAGTCGGGGAAGACGGACGTCAGTCTTGTGGTTGATCAATTGAAGTAAGGTTGTGGGGAGGTTTAAAGCGAAGAAATAAAGAAAAAGTTGATAAAAGTAAAAAAAAAAATTGATAAAATTTAAGAAAAATGTCCATCGATCACGACAATGGCGCAAGTCGGTGAGTTGTGAGTAAAGAAGGTCTCGACAAGAATGTAGCGCGTTGAATTCAAGTGAAGATCGTCATAAAAAATACGACGCACGCGACACAGAAAATGGCGGTGCCCTGTCAAGCGGATAAAATATTGTACAGTTTTCATCCACAATACTTTTTTTATATAAAGACCCCGTACGATTTTAGTTAACACTTTAAAATTCTTTAATGATCATAAATAAGATATTACGGATTAAAAATATACTCGTGTGTGAGCGTCGATATATACGATATACGACGATATTATATACATATACATGTATGTACAAGTACGTCTTTGCCGAAGTAAAGGCGGAAAGAAAGTGTTACAATATGGCGACGTGTAGTTTCCAGTGCAGAGAAATAATAAGTCGCGATTTTTCTTTTCGAAAATTGCGCAACTGTTTTCTATTATTTTTTAGAGAAGGAACTGTAATTTCGAAGACATACTTATAGAATTATAACATAGTACGAAGCCCGCGCGTGTGTGTCTGTGCGTGTGCACGTGTGTATGTATATGTGTGTCCCGGTAAAAAAAAAAAAAAAAAAAAAAAAACCACACGATCACGTAAATAAAATGGAGGGTTCAAATTTTAAAACAGAAAAAGTTGTACAACGTAACATCTTCTTTATAATAGACGTTTTTTTTCACATTGTCTTACTATTAGTTATTTACATCGGTTTTTTTAAACAAAAATATATTAATTTTAATAGCTTAAAGTAATACATATGATAACTGTGTAATATATACGCGCGTACCTGTGCGCACCGGGCACTTGTGTGCATGTACATACTCATGTGCATATGCAAGCAATAATACGCTTATCAAAAAAAAAAAACAATACCTAGACTAGCAAATCCTGAGTGATTTGGCAATATCGAAATTCAAGAATACAGCCAGCTCCCTGAGAGGACGGTACTTCCCTGAGAGGAATTTCTTGAAAAATTAACCATGTATCCCTGAGAGGACACTGTTTCCCTGAGAGGAATTTCCAGAAAAATCAACCATGTATCCCTGAGAGGACACTGTTTCCCTGAGAGGAATTTTCCGAAAAATATATATTAAAAAAAAAAAACAAACAAAATGCATGACATAGACACATCTTGTTTCCGAGACACGTGAACCCGAGATAAATAGTATAATTTTAAATCAAATTACAAACAACAAATAGTTTTATCTCTTTTCACGGATATGTACCCAAAAATAATTTAAGTTTAAAAAAAATAATAATAATAAAAAATACTTTATGCATCACAAATTACCCCCATTTAAATATCATACTTAATACTCAACCGTACGTCTCGGGAACGCGTAAACTCGCACCTTACGAACAGGCTGTGTACTTCTAGTATTAACTTCTGACGCGAACGATACGGTCTCAGCACCTCTATCAGCATTCCATAATACTTAACAGAACTATATTTTGGTTTGTCTTCATAGTTAATTTATTTATGGCGGTATTATTTTCGCGTTTTGTTAATATTTTATCATAGCATGACACAGGCCAACATTGATGCATTAACGGAGGCTTTATTAGCAGAAAAAAACAAGAATGCCCTCTTGGAGAAAGAACTTAAGGAAACTCGTAAAAAGATCCGGCATAACACCTGGATAGAAGAACCTTCGGAAAATCAACCGTTTGACCCCGAACCATACGGGTCCTCGACAATGATCCAAACACCAGTACAGTCTACTAACGAACTTTCGATGCTTACGTCGATGTCATTCGCCTCGTTACAAGTTTCCACTTGTACTCCCAAGGAAGGAGAGGAAGTGGATAAAAAATCCTTCGAACGATGGAAGGAACAGCTCGAAGCAGCAATGAAATTCGCAGGCATTTTTAACGAAAACATGAAAATGAATGCTTTCAAAATGAAAGCAGGTTATTCCTTATTAGATACTCTGGAAGCTACATCACCGAATGATTCATCGAGCGATGCAAATTTATTCCCGTATACTAATGCAATGGAAAGGTTGCATAAATACTATAGCTCACACGATTACGTTTTCCTACAGCGACAAAAATTACGCTCTATGAATCAGAATGACGGCGAGTCCGATTTAACATACGTAAAGAAAATAATTGACCTAGCAAAGCTCTGCAATTACAAAGAAAACCAATTGATAGAAACAGTAGTCGACGTGATCCAAGCACATGCTACTAATCCAAGAGTCCGTAAGACAGGAATAAAAGTTCTAAGGAAACGTGGATCAATAACAGATCTTTTGGACAAAGTGCGAGAATGCGAAATGGAACAAATGAACGATATAAATTTCGCAAGGACCCACCAGCAAAACTCACAAGTCCAAACATCAGCACTAGTGGCCGCCGTGTCCAACAGCTCTTACCATAACAATGGGCCTCGTATGGGAGGATTCCATCGCGGTAACTCACTGTACCATCAGAAATATGGGGCATGCAAAGCGGAAGAGGAACATCTAGACTAACACCATCGCGGTTTTCATCAAATAGACCTTCCGGAGGTCGTCGCGAACAATGTGGAAGATGCACTAGCAACTATCATTCTTCTGAGAACTGCCACGCCATCAGCAAAAGATGTCGCAACTGCCACACCGTAGGGCACATCGAACGTGCATGCCGTCAGGGGATTCAGGATAAAACCAAACGTCGCGCAGAGGAAGAAGAAGCAGGATCACCAGCAATTAAGACCCGGAAGATCGCGGCAATTATGGACAGCAATAACACGCCCGAAACAACCAGTGATAAAGAGATCGTAAGTGATATACAATCATCTGATCTTATCTGACCGCTCGATCAAATTATATATTCCTATACTGAATTCTATGATTTTTCTATTCACTCACATTCTAAAATTTATTCACGCTTCTAAATTGTTCACAAAAGAGAATTCCAAGAATTAACGCCTTAAAATTTTTTTATGGTTTGCAACTGACGAATTAGGTAAAAAAAAAAAATAAATAAATAAAAATAAAATAAATAATATTAATACAGCGATAGTACTTACAGTTTCTTGTTAAAATATATTCCACAAGCTACAACTATATTTAACATGTTACACCTAACTTACCTATTATTAGTCCGGGACGAGATACCGGAATGGAACGATACTAAATTAGAGTACGGATAGTTATTATATTCTATTTGCAGGAATATTTTATACAGGTACATGCGTATGTACGGACATGGGTATGGGTATACGGCGTACACGTATATATGTGCGGGTGGGCGCTTATATGTACACACGTATATACATAAACCAGACATACTGAATTTTAATGTACTTCCAGGATATGATGAAAGTGGCGAGTAAAGACAGCTATTTACAGTTAACAAAGTCCCCTGAACAGACAACCGCTATAAATAATGACCAGTTGTGCTCAGTCGAGAAGGGAATCGACAACGAAGGCTTTATTGTCGGATATGTCGCAGGCGTCCCTGTGAATTTCATGATTGACTCCGGAGCGGACGTGAACACAGTAGCTGAGGATATTTATGAAGAGTTAAGAGCAAGTGACCCTAGAACGAACCCGATATACAATATAAAAGATGGAACCGATCGGACATTGAAAGCTTACGGGGTACAGAAGGAAATTCCTGTGTTGCTTCCTTCATAGCCGAGCTCTACATATCTGAAGAACGCCCAAGATCTTTAGAAAAATTCTATGTTATTGCAAAAGCAAAGCCTTTACTTAGTAGAAGTACAGCAATTAGATATAGCGTGCTGCAATTGGGCTTGAACGTGCCAGTAAAATGTTGCGCATCAGAAATCTATAATCGGTTGTTACCGGGAGAAATACTGACGATATCAATGTCGGGAGAGTTTCCAAAATTCAACGTTGCTCCTGTAGTTCTCTCATACGATCGAAGTTTACCACCATCTCGAAACGTTTTTACCAATATACCATCGCTTTCAGAAACGAAACAGAAAAGCGTTTAGAGGATCTCTTATCCTCCGGGATTATAGAACGCGTAAATGAACAAATGGACAAGTCTTTTTGCTCGTCACTCCTGGTAGTACCGAAGGGTAAAAACGACATCCGACTAGTCGTTGATCTTCGAGGACCAAATAAATGTATCGTAAGATCGCCGTTCAGAATGCCAACGTTGGAAGCGATACTATCAAAACTAAACGGGCATCATGGTTTTCGACCATAGATTTGACTAGTGCCTTTTTCCACGTTGAGCTCCACGAATCTTGTCGTCATCTAACGAATTTCTTCGCTGGTAACGGTACTTACCGTTTCAAAAGATTGCCGTTTGGATTATGCAACTCACCAGATATCTTCCAGGAACTTTTACAAACCGTCGTCCTGGCTGACTGCCCAGGAGTCCTTAATTACTTAGACGACATTCTAGTGTTTGGCTCTACTAAGAAAGAACACGATCGACACTTAGATTCAGCCCTTTTAAGATTGCGCGAACATAATGTCCGTTTAAACGACAACAAATGTATATTTGGTGCAAGGTCCGTTAAATTTCTGGGATTCAACTTATCTGGTGACGGATGGAGAGTAGAGGACGACAAGAGAAAAGCCATCGAGAACTTTCGTAGACCGGAATGCTTATCCGAAGTCAAAAGTTTCTTAGGGCTAATGAATTTTGCAGAACGTTTCATCCCTAAAAGAGCCGAAAAAACAGAGAGACTAAGAACTCTTGCCAGATCAGAGACTTTTTACTGGACGAGGGAAGAAGAAAATGAATTTCAATTTCTGACTAGGGAAGCTCTTAACGCAATTAATAGACTTGGATATTTTGATGAAAAGGATACCACAGAACTTTATGTTGACGCGTCCCCAACAGGACTCGGCGCAGTACTCGTACAATTTAACGACGCAAAAACACCACGTATAATAGCTTGCGCTTCCAAATCACTCACATCATCAGAAAAAAGATACCCTCATACGCAGAAAGAAGCTTTGGCAATAGTATGGAGTGTAGAAAGGTTTACCTATTACTTGATAAACAAATTCTTCACAATTAGAACAGACTCTGAGGCTAATGAGTTTATATTCGGCAGCTGCCAACGTACGGGTAAAAGAGCGATTACAAGGGCAGAAGCATGGGCTCTTCGTCTTCTTCCATATCAATTTAATGTAGCTAGAATACCCGGAGATTTGAACGTTGCCGACGCACTTTCACGATTGATCGGTAAGTCTCAAACAGACGACGCGTTCGATGAAGATAACGAAAAACATTTGCTATATGCACTGGACGCTGGCGATATGAATATCTCATGGACAGATATACAAACATCATCCGAATCAGACGAAGAACTGCTAGCTGTTAGAACGGCAATTCAAAACGGGAAGTGGATAAAATCCCTCCGGCGATATGAGGCAGAAAGCAAAAACCTCGAAACATTAGGACCTATCGTTTTCAAGGGCGACCTTATAGTACTACCTACAAATCTTCGTGCTAGAGCACTAGAAGCGGCCCATCGAGGTCACGTCGGTTGTGGGGCTACAAAGAAGATACTGCGAGAATTCTTTTGGTGGCCGAATATGTCGAGGGAGCAGCGGATTACGTGAGTAATTGCGAGACCTGTATCGTAGTCTCGAAAAGGAACCCACCTATACCCTTATCATGTAGAGAATTACCTAACGGACCGTGGGAGATTTTACAGATCGATTTCCTATCCCTACAGGGTTTTGGATCGGGGGAGTTTCTGCTGATCGTAGATACGTATTCTCGTTATTTGCACGTGTCAGAAATGAGACTGACAAATGCTAAGAGTACCAACGCAGCCCTATCTAAAGTCTTTTCAATATGGGGGTTGCCTTTAATTGTCCAAAGCGATAATGGGCCTCCTTTTCAGAGTTCGGAATTTATTCAATATTGGGAAGCTAAAGGGGTTAGGGTTAGAAAATCAATACCCCTAAGCGCACAGTCGAACGGAGCGGTAGAACGACAGAACCAAGGTGTCATTAAGGCGGTAGCAGCAGCAAAAGCAGAAGGAAGGAACTGGAGAATAGCATTGGACGAGTACGTCCATACTCATAACACACGAAAACATCACTCGCGTTTGGGAATAACACCCTTTGAACTGCTAGTGGGATGGCGGTATCGAGGCACCTTCCCTTGCTTGTGGAGGTCCAAGTACGAACCGGATAGAGACGAGGTACGGGAAAATGACAACTTATCAAAACTAATAAGTAAACAGTACGCAGACAAACATCGAGGAGCAAAAGAAAATGACATCGCAACCGGCGACATAGTTTTAACAGTTACTTCTCAAGAACAAAAACCGATCCTACCTTATCCAACGAAAGGTACACGGTATTAACGAGAGAAGGCGCCAAGGTTGTTATCGTAGACGGGTCCGGAATAAGCTAACTAGAAATGTCCGAGATGTCAAGCGCGTTCCAAATATTAGTGATAACTCTTCAGTCGAGGATCAGGGAGTAACAGAGGAAGATTGTTTTACAACGCTACCAATGTCTGTTTCACAACAAGTTACCGATAATAGAAACAAGGTAGAATCTAGACCTAAGAGAGACATTCGCATACCGGAAAGATTCAAAAATACACTAATGTACCATATTTGTTGATTAAGAGTAGAGGTGACGTAGGATGTAGGGATTGAGATAGGACAGGGAAGTAATAATAATAAAAAAAAATAAAAATAAAAAAAAAATAATAATAATAAAAAAAGGAAGCAGGCGATGAACTAATAAATCAGTTGAATGAGAAGGAGTAATACTGATAGGAACGGTTAATAATAATATTCAAAACAAAAAAATTGAATTACCCTTGCAAGAAAATATTTAATCAAGCAATTTGCTTGAAAGGGCGAAAGAGCTTCAAGCGCAAGACAGGCCGGGCGAAACGGGAAAGTAAAGGAAGTCGGGGAAGACGGACGTGAGTCTTGTGGTTGATCAATTGAAGTAAGGTTGTGGGGAGGTTTAAAGCGAAGAAATAAAGAAAAAGTTGATAAAAGTAAAAAAAAAAAATTGATAAAATTTAAGAAAAATGTCCATCGATCACGACAACGGACAACGAGCGGAATATTTTATCATGGTGTGTGTAAAAACCTAGAGTTAAGCGGAGAATCGGTGTGAAATACACGGAGGCGAGAGCGCGTTTTGGTTTCGACACAGTTTTGGCACTAACACAGTTACACATGTGGAAATGTGTGCGTTCATTTTCGGCCAGCTCGCTCAGTTTGATCTGCTCAAAGCGCTGTGCTGATGTCGGTGTCTCGCTTGTACTGCTGCACCGAAAGTTCCTCTGTGTGCTCTCGTTCTTGCTACCACACTAAATCGTCAGTACAGCTCAAGGATCGGCAGCGAGCAGCCGCACGTGCGTCAGCCTAAGTCCTGGACGATTGATGTTATGATTTTGTAAAGTGTTCAAGTGTTCAAGTGTTGTGCGAATTGAAATGAAGCTGCGCGAATGATTCGTAATGCATGTTATGTACATCGCGCAGCTTCATTTCGTACCTTTTTTACAGTAATCAACGTGTACAAAAGGATCTACGCAGATATTCGGCCATTTTAACGTTTGCACCGATGGAGCGATCAATTTTATTTTAGTCAAATATTGTGTATCAACTTACGTAAATGTGTGAAATCGTGTAAAGTTAAAATGTAAATGTTTCAATAAAGTGATGAAAAAAAAATCTACGCGTGTTTACGTTTTTGTTTAGCTTTAGATAACAAAAAAATACGCAGCGAGTGTGAGCGATCGCTGAACGAAAGAAACGCACACAGCGCAACACGAAAGAAACTAACACAAGCACACGAAAGGATGCTCGCGAGCATTGAGAGAGCGCACCGTGTATTTTACATGGGAGCGGGAGAGAACCGTGGTACCCGTTCCCGCCCCCTTTTTTAAGCCTAGAAAATCTTCCATCGGCTTAACTCTAGGTTTTTACGCACACCATGATAAAAATTACCCGCTCTTTGTCCGTAGGGTCGCCTCTATTAATTCAGAGAGAGGAATGAAATAAAGGGGGAAGCGAAGAGCAACACATAAAGAGAGCGAGAATGCCATGGCTAGGAGTAACAAAGGATGAGGAAGAAATAGAAGAAAGTAAGAGGTGTTGCCAAAACGCGGATGAGAAGCTATGGAGGAAGCAAACAGCAACACATACGGAGAGCGAGGATGGTATAATGAGCGGTGACAAAGAAAGAGAAAGAGTGATATAACCCAAATAGCCAGAATTGCTTAAGCAGCTCAATTTGGCACGCTAAAGATCGCTGCTCTAATTCGCCTTTTTCAGTAGATAACAGCATCAAAGTTCTATGTGGGTCTTTCAAACAGCGCCTAAGCAGCTTCCTTATGCCACGATGCCAGGGATTATTTTTCTTTGTGTTTTATTTTCAAGCAAGCGTCATCGATGAAATAAACAACAAGATTTGTTTCGTTTAAACACATATGTATATTTTTAAAACTTTTGTATTGATGAATTACACAAAATTTTACACAATTTACAGATAATTCACAATCACTTCACTCAATATTCATTCTTCAATTAACGAATCTAACTTGTGCAGCAGCAATGAGATTATTGCCGGCGTCCGTCTTTGACACTTTGATAAGACCCACTGTAGCATATTACTTTATATATACACCTTTGGCGTTACATTGACCTTATGGAATTGTTAATTGGGTCGTCGAACCCCGAGACACACACACAGACCAGACGCACGAAGACACGACTGACAAGATGATTCATGTACGACGACCGACAGCAGCGGACACGCTACTACAATCTGGCGACGAGGATTTTGGAATTTAACGCAGAAAACAAGGAAAAAGGTGAGGAATATATAATTTTCTCCTAAAGTGAATAAAGTTAAGAGTTTTATACGTGAAATAGTGTATAATGAAGCTGTAATCGTAATGGACAAGTTTGGAACAATAAGCGGGAAAAAAGTGTGGTTATGTGAAGCGTCGTTTTCGCTGACACACAAAATGTCATCGAACCCATCGTGGAAAGGTTGGAATAATATGGATTATTCTATTGTGAAAAGTTAAATGAGCAGCATCATTAGGTAAAGCGTCATTTTTACCACATGAAGTGGCGAAAACTAATAGTTTTCCAGGAAATGTGCGAGAATTGAATTAGAATTCTCCAGGGTTGCTCAAAGGAGGTTGGCGGAAATCAATGGATTTCTCCACAAGTAGTGCGAGAATTGGTTCAGAATTCTCCATGTTTGTGCAAAGGAGGTTAGCGGAAATCATTGGATTTCTCCAGGACAAGAGCGAGAATTGTAAGAGAATTCTCCATGGTTTGAAAACGGAGGTTGGCGGAAATCAATGGATTTCTTTAGAAAAATGCGTGAATTGTAAGAGAATTCTCCATGAAAAAAGGAGGTTGTCAGAAATGAATGCATTTCTCCAGCATAGGTGCGAGAATTGTATAAGAATTCTCCATGTTGATTACAGGCGCAAGGAGCTAAAAAAAAAAAAAAAGCTATTCCCAGTGTTACAAATTGATAGTAAATTTCTCCATGCTACGGTAATTTCGGGAATGTTCGGGAAGTTTTCTCAGGAAATACAGAGACGATGGATAGAATCTTAGGAATATGTGGGTTATAGAATGATTAGAGTTGGTAGCACTCGAGAAGAGGAAAGATATTTGTGGTTGCAGATTAATTTAACAGATGATGTTAAGACTGATCTGGACACCAGTAACTAAGTTTCTGGTTGATGAACACAAGATTTATTTAATTTTGTGTTTTTATTTGTTTTTGTTCTTGTAGATGCAAGAAATGCGACCAGTACCAATGTTCCTGTGCGATAAAATCGAAACTGCTAAACTCGCAACAGAATGAAAAATTTGGAAGGAAGCGTTGGAATGCTACTTTGCAGCGTACAACGTAACGAACCAAACGGAGAAAAAAGCAAAACTACTACATCTCGGAGGACCGGCACTACAGAGAGTGTTTAAGAATTTAAAAGATCATGATCATGTGTCTTTGGTTATGTTGGAACCGCGCTGGTATGACCAGGCAGTTGAAAAACTGGATGAGTTTTTCGGACCGCAGTATCAAGCTACAACGGAGAGACGCAACCTGCGAATGATGAAACAAAAACCAGGTGAACGTTTTGCGGAATATTTGATTCGTTTAAAACAACAGGCATCTCAGTGTGGATTTGACAAGTACAGTAAAAAAGTAGCCTCAACACTGCGGGACATATACTTAACAGATGCAGTAGTTCAAGGATGTTCTTCCAATGAAGTCCGACGGAAAATTTTGCAGAAAAATATGAAGTTTTCGGAAATCGAAGACATGGGAGTTGCGCAAGAGAGCATAGATAATCAAATAGCTGAAATGGCAGCTGGACCATCATCTGAAAAAGTGTTTAAAATCGAGCACGGCGGAAGAAAAGGAAATCTCAGAGCGGAATACAAAGGATCCAGACAAGTTGAAAACAGGCGTAATGAAAAGGCTTGTTTCAATTGCGGACGTGTAGGACACTTTGCGGCATCTTTCAATTGCCCTGCTCGCGGGAAGGAATGTAGAAATTGTAAGAAACTTGGTCATTTTGAACAAATTTGCCGAAAGTTTATGGAGAAGGGTCCGACTAAACGTCAAATAAGAGCAATTGACGAATCATCAGAGACAAAACAACCGAAAACTGAGGAGGAAACACATAGTTCGAAAGTGTATTATGCATTCTATTCAGGGAATGAGTCAAACGTAATATATTGTATGCTTGGAGGAGTTTCTCTTGAAATGATGGTCGATTCAGGCGCTGATGCCAATTTAATTCCTAGTGAAATGTGGGAGGAATTAAAAAATCGGAACATAGCGGTAGTTTCATCAACGAAAGGAAGTTCGAAGATCTTGAGGGCATACGGAAGCAAAAAACCACTCACAATATTAGGCACTTTTGCGGAGGTTGCTGTAGGGGGCCAACGCATTCAAGCGGAGTTTTTTTGTGGTAGAAAAAGGACAACGTTGCTTACTGGGTGACAAGACGGCTAAGCAACTAGGTATTTTGAAAGTCGGGCTAGACATAAACAGAGTGCAAGTAGATCCGTTTCCAAAAATGAAGGGCATAACAGCAAAAATCAAGATGAATCCACAGATCATCTCGGTCTATCAGCCAATGCGACGAATTCCGATACCTTTGGAGGAGTCATTAGATCGGAAGTTAGATGGATTGTTAAAAAGGGATATAATCGAGATAAAGACAGGCCCGACGACATGGGTTTCGCCATTGGTCGTAGTGGGAAAGTCAAACGGAGAGCCTCGTTTGTGTCTTGACCTCAGAAGAGTCAATGAAGCGGTATTAAGGGAACATCATCCAATGCCGGTACCGGTGGACGATTTTTTGGCGAAATTAGGACGCGGACAGCTGAGGAGTAAACTTGATATTAAAGAAGCATTTCTTCAGATCGAATTAGACGAGGATTCGCGAGACAACTTTCATAACCCGACGAGGGTTGTACCGTTTCAAGCGGCTGCCGTTCGGTTTGGGGACTGCTCCAGAGTTATTTCAAAAGGCGATGGATGAGACTCTATCTGGTTGCGAAGGAACAATTTGGTAACTCGATGACGTGCTAATTGAAGGTCAAAATTTGCAGGAGCATGATGAACGGTTGAATAAGGTATTGGAATGTTTGAATTGAATTGAATGTAACAAATTTATTGAATAAATGGGTCTTTTCTATCATATGCAGGTTCTTAGTCGATTAAAAAACCGTGGAATAGAATTGAACTGGGAGAAATGCCAATTGCGAGTATCGGAGATAGAATTTTTAGGACACAGTCTTAATCAAGAGGGAATTATGCCATCAAGAAACAAAATTGAAACTATTCTATTGTTCCGTGAACCGCGATGTGAAACAGAAGTTCGTAGTTTTCTTGGGTTGGCAAATTACATGAATAAGTTCGTACCGATGCTAGCCACCCTCGATGAACCCTTACGGTGATTGCTACATAAGGACACCAGATTTGGATGGACAGAAGAACACGCAAAAGTATTCAATGCCATAAAGAAAGCAATGGGGAATATTGATAACTTGGGATTTTATAAAGTCGAGGACCGAACTGCCATAATGACCGACGCTAGTCCGCATGGATTGGGCGCTATCCTTATTCAGTTCGATAATAGTGACAAACATCGTGTTATCAGCTTCGCTTCCAAAGCATTAACGGACACAGAACATCGTTACTGCCAGACTGAAAAGGAAGCACTAGGTATTGTTTGGGGCGTTGAACGTTTCCAATATTATTTACTAGGAAAAGAATTTGACATATTCACGGATTGTAAGGCATTAAACTACCTCTTCTCGAAAAGATCAAAACCGTGTGCGCGCATAGAAAGATGGGTATTGCGTTTACAAGCATTCGACTATAGGATCGTGTTTATGTCAGGGAAAGATAATGTAGCTGATGCATTATCTCGGCTTCCAGTACAAAATGCGATACCATTCGATCCATCAGAAGAAATATTCGTAAGAGAAGTGGCTACTCATGCGGCAAATTCTTCAGCGTTGAACTGGCGTGATATAGAAACAGAAAGTAGACAAGACGTAGAAATTCAAGAAGTATTAACGTTATTGAACACGGGAAAAACACAAGAGCTACCTATCGAGTACCGTGTGATTGCCAATGAATTATGTGAACTAGGAGGAGTTCTTCTTAGAGGAGATCGGATTGTCGTACCATTAACTTTAAGGGATAATGTGCTGAAAACGGGCCATGAGGGACACGCAGGCATCACTATGATGAAAAATCATCTAAGATCTCATGTTTGGTGGCCAAAGATGGATGGACAGGTGGAACAATTTGTTAAGAATTGCCGAGGCTGTACACTTGTAGGGGCACCAGCACCTCCGGAACCCTTACAACGAAATAAATTATCTGTTTCTCCTTGGCACACAATTGCCTTAGATTTTCTCGGTCCTCTCCCAGAAGGATAACATCTCCTAGTAGTAATCAATTGCTACAGCCGATTCATGGAAGTGTGTGAAATGGAAACCACAACTACCAGCGATGTTATAAAAGAACTTTCAAGAATGTTTAGTCGGTACGGCATTCCAATTGCACTGAAAGCTGACAACGCGCCACAACTTAGCAAAGAATGTACGGAATGGAAGGAGTTTTGTGAGGCGAATGGTATTAAACTCATGAATACCATTCCCTATTGGCCTCAATCGAACGGAGAGGTCGAATGTCAAAATCGATCAATTCTAAAACGGTTGCGTATATCCCAAGAACTTGGACGAGACTGGCGTCGGGAACTATATCAGTACCTACTAACATACCATTCAACCAAGCATCCGACTACGGGAAAATCTCCGGGAGAAATCATGTTTGGTCGACGGATCAAGGGCAAATTACCGTTATTGTCATCTTTTCAGGAGGACCCGGAAGTAAGAGATAGAGACACGTTGATAACATCCTTGGTCCGAGTAGCAATTCGCCTAAGACGCTATCAGAGCCTGGTTCCTCCAAACGGGTGGTCCAACCTCCAGTAAGACATCGTGACTACATATCATATTAGCTTTTTTCACTATGATACATTTACCGTTATAAATGTTACACCTAAAGGACAAATAAAGGGCAATATGGAATTTCCACATTATGATTATACACAAATAAATATTTATAAAAAGGGGGGGATTGTAGCATATTACTTTATATATACACCTTTGGCGTTACATTGACCTTATGGAATTGTGAATTGGGTTGTCGAACCCCGAGACACACACACAGACGAGACGCACGAAGACACGACTGACAAGATGATTCATGTACGACGACCGACAGCAGCGGACACGCTACTACACCCACCTTGTACCGATGTCATGCATTAAAAAGCTATAAAGTTCCACCAAGTTCGATACACACTCTTAACAAGCCTTAAAGTTCTATCATGAACCCTACACATAGTGCTAATCAGCCGCAAAGTTCCAAAGAGTACCATGTGCCTGTTAAAAAGCTCCATAGTTCCGCAAAGTACCGTGTATCTCTTAATCAGCCACAAAGTACGACATCGGAACGATTTTTCGTTAAACAGCCCTAAATCAGCTATAAAGTACGAGCTGGCTATTTGGGAAAACATGGAGCGTGACTACACATGGAGAGAGTGTAGCTTAGGGGATAAGAGAAGAGCCACACATACGAAGAGCAAGAATATTTGCGCTTGCTATAGCTTGCTCAATTTTCATACATGCCGCTCTTATTAAAAAGCCGGTAGGTCTTCGCTGATGATCATTTGAATCAATCAAAAAACTTTTTGCGCAATGGTACCGTTTGTATTTACGGCCGTTTGTACGTAAAATCGGAAAGTTTGAATGACTACCTTAGCCCATCGACGCATTCGCCTGGAACCGTCCGAAGCCATCCGCAGCCGTCACGAGCTGTTTAGAATCGGCTTTGGATAGTTCCGACGAATACGACGGCTCAAGTTACCGACTAACGCAACCGGACAGTCCTGGTCGGCTACAACAGATGACACCAAACATTACCGAGATTGCATCTACCTTTCACAACTTGCGATTATTGTGGAGTAATTCGGCAGCGATTCCGGTGTTTTTCAAATTTATCCATCGCTAGTAGCTTGGCCCTAAACGGCCACACTTATGATTCTCAGATGGAGAAGAAAACAAAGACAAATTGACATGCGAGCGCGCTAGGGTTTTTCTTCTCGAGACCTTCTAGCGAACTCA
Source organism: Anopheles merus (assembly GCF_017562075.2). Lineage (NCBI taxonomy): Eukaryota > Metazoa > Arthropoda > Insecta > Diptera > Culicidae > Anopheles > Anopheles merus. The sequence continues at coordinate 57,713 of NW_024427600.1, read as the reverse complement.
AAGAATCCTTTCGATCTCCAAGACTCGCTCGGCCACTTATTTTGCGTAGAGCTTGATGGCAACAAACAAGAACGCAGTGAATAGTATTTTGTTCACTCATAGCGTAGGCAGGTACCCCATATAACAATGGGGAATTATTTCTATGGCAAACGGGGTGCGAGGTAGCGAGAAACAGGTTGCGACGAGCGAGAGGCTCTGTTAATTCAGAGAGAGGGGAATGAAATAAAGGGGGAAGCGAAGAGCAACACATAAGGAGAGCGAGAATGCCATGGCGAGAAGTAACAAATGATGAGGAAGAAATAGAAGAAGCTATGGAGGAAGCAAACAGCAACACATACGGAGAGCGAGGATGCTATAATGAGCGGTGACAAAGAAAGAGAAAGAGTGATATAAAACAAGGAGCGTGACAACACATGGAGAGAGTGTAGCTAAGGGGATAAGAGAAGAGCCACACATACGAAGAGCAAGAATATTTGCGCTTGCTATAGCTTGCTCAATTTTCATACATGCCGATCTTATCAAAAAGCCGGTAGGTCTTCGCTGATGATCGTTTGAATCAATCAAAAAACTTTTTGCGCAACGGTACCGTTTGTATTTACGGCAATTTGTACGTAAAATCGGAAAGTTTGAATGACTAGCTTTGCCCATCGACGCATTCGCCTGGAACCGTCCGAAGCCATCCGCAACCGTCACGAGCTGTTTGGAATCGGCTTCGGATGGATCCAACGAATACGACGGCTGAAGTTACCGACTAACGCAACCGGCCAGTCCTGGTCGGCTACAACAGATGACACCAAACATTACCGAGATTGCATCTACCTTTCACAACTTGCGATTATTGTGGAGTAATTCGGTAGCGATTGCGGTGTTTTTTCAAATTTATCCATCGCTAGTAGCTTGGCCCTAAATGGCCACATTCATGATTCTCAGATGGAGAAGAAAACAAAGACAAATTGACTTGCGAGCGCGCTAGGGTTTTTCTTCTCGAGACCTTCTGGCGAACTCAAAGAATCCTTTCGATCTCCAAGACTCGCTCGGCCACTTATTTTGCGTAGAGATTAATGGCAAGAAACAAGAACGCATTGAATAGTATTTTGTTCACTCATAGCGTAGGCAGGTACGTGCAACCAAGATAGCCGAAAACATTGACGATGGATCCAACACAACGCCGGTAAAGTATGAAAACCTAAATGATTACGCTCTTCCTCCAATATTCTCTTCAATCACAGCAAAGAAACGCAGCGAAAAAAAACGTGCGAGAGAAACGAAGATCCGCCCTCAGATTAAAAGCCACAACGCACCAAGAACAACTGTGCACAATACACACATAAAATACAAATACAGAGCGAACAGAGCGGATACAGGTACAAGCCACGCACGGCCGTGGCCCCACCCCCTTTTTTCGCAAACCGCCGTTTGCATATGACGTCATATTCACCAAACCTCTTGTTTTGCTGAAATCAAGAGGTTTTGAGGTGAATTTGTGGTGAAAATTGTTATATGGGACGTGCAACCAAGATAGCCGAAAACATTGACGGTGGATCCAACGCAACGCCGGTAAAGTATGAAAACCTAAATGATTACGCTCTTCCTCAAATTCTCTTCAATCACAGCAAAGAAACGCAGCGACAAAAAAAAGTGCGAGAGAAACGAAGATCCGCCCTCAGATTAAAAGCCACAACGCACCAAGAACAGCTGAGCACAATACACACATATATACAAATACAGAGCGAACAGAGCGGATACAGGTACAAGCCACACACGGCCGTGGCCCCACTCCCTTTTTTCGCAAACCGTTGTTTGCATATGACGTCATATTCACCAAACCTCTTGTTTTGCTGAAATCAAGAGGTTTTGAGGTGAATTTGTGGTGAAAATTGTTATATGGGATATACATGTATACTACCCAAGCGAAATTTTTCGGGGATAATGAACACAAACTCATGCCATCTCTTTCTATTCACCAGCCCTACTCTCTCACACGCATCGATAAACTTTTACACATCTCTTTGTTCATTGTACTATATTTGAAGGGTTTAATAGTGATAGATAACAATTCATGTTCATGAGGTAGTTATGGTCAAATGTTAATGGTGTAATGTTTGTACCATGGTTGATCTGAGTTCAATTCCATTTTTATTGTTTTTATTGATGATTTAAAGTTTTATTTAATTTTTATAGCATCCAGCTCCAATAACTTCAAACCCATTTACTCATAAATGCGTTAGAAATGCGTGTTTAGTAGTTAATCTGTTATTTTTATTGTTTTATTTATTTCTTTTAATTCACTTAGTATCAGTATCCCTTCATTCAACCAAACCAGTAAATAGCACGATAATGAATAATAATATGGTGGCGCAACTGGCAAAGTGATTCGAAGTAGAACTAGCGATGTGGTTGGTAGCATCAAGGATGAAGCATGAGCATGAATTGGAACATGAGCGGAGGGAGTGAATCCGAATGTTCATTTCTATTTTTAGCTTTTTTTTGCATGGGTTCATCTTTCACGTGTGTTCACTATCCCCGAAAATGATCTGTATTTCGTTGGTCTTATTTCGTTGGAAGACCAGCGAAAACCAGCGTGGTCCGGAGGTTGGGTACGATCGTACAATAACTATTCTATTTGGTTGTACATGTGTACTGTGATATCCAACAATAAGATATATTAACAAAAGATTTGATGATTTGTTTATGCACGAAATGTAAAATCATGTAAGTAATAGTACTTATCTCACGTAAATTTTCCATGCGGCTCGTAGATAATGAGGAATTAATGTGAAAATTAAAAAAAATGACTTCTTAGTTTTTATCATAAAAAATGTCGAAAACACAATGAATTATAGAATAAATTCGCGGAGAACACTAAATAACACACATTAATCGATGTTTTAATGTTAAATAAGAACTTGCAAAGTACAAAATATTTTTTTAAAGAATATTTAATCGAAAAAATGGGGTAGATAAACTATATGAACAAATTTAATAAATTGAAACAAAGTTTGAATCCTGGGGACCTAACCGCGAGGCTACATAAGGTGAAATATACAGCGAAATGAACTATTTGACAGGCGAAATATCTGACGAATAAAGCATCACAGCAACCAGCTGATGTGCAATGTAAATAAATAACGTGCACAAAATCGTAGCCAAATTCATTGAATAACTTCAATATCCAGTACTTCGTCAATTTTGAGTTAACAGTTCATAATTTCTTCCAATTAGTGAATGTTCTGCTTAAGAAGATATTATTTTTAAGTGAATTTCGAAAGCGGATGTTGTGTCTCCCCCAACCCTTTAGCTGTACCTGTCAGATATTTCGCCTGTCACCGTATTAATACACGATGCGCAATCTCAGATTGCGCATATATTTATCTGTCAAACGGGTCGGTTTGATATAATTATCTGTCAAAAAAAAATTTATATATCTCGGACATATAATCTTGAAAATTTATGCGCAATCTTGGCGCAATCTGAAATTGTATGGAAATGACGTTTATAGCTCAGGGTTGGCTACGCGAAATGACATATATTTTGATAAAACGAATATATGCGCAATCTGAGATTGCGCATCGTGTATTAATACGGTCATATAGCCGCGCGGTAACGTTAAGTGGCGAATTGTCAAAATGCATTAGAGTGCACCACCTGATATCTTTAAATCCACCTTGCTTGATACAAAGTTTGTATCGTGGAGACCGCACGTCAAGCAAGGTGTATGGATATTAGGAGGTGAAGTGCTTCAGAGCAAATTGACATTTCACGACTTGACATAGCAATACTGGGTGCTCTGGTATTAAAATCGGGTAGGGCTGGAGGGAAGGGTAGAAAATTGTATGTGATTTGACATAACAATACTCAATGATGGCGCCTGTCAAACGTGCTAATAATTTACCTGGTAAATAAACACACCTTGACGTCAAGTGACGAATCGTCAAAATGCTCTAGAATGCGCACCGTGTACGAAAGGCCCTTTTCCACCACCTGGTATTTTTAATTTACCTTGGGCCACACTGCTGATAGTTGCCATAAAAAAACCATCTGTCACTGAATATGACCAAATACATTCCTATGTGCTACACAAAACAACAAAACGCAGCGACGAAGAAGATTGTGAAAAACAAGTGGAAACAAATACGAATGGAACAATATCGCTCACACTTCCATATCATTATGGATCTATTTCGTTTACTTTTAAAGTAGTGTGTTGTTTACATTTTCTTCGGTTTTTCGTGCACAATTTCCTTCTGTCCTAACTGTCATCGTCTGAAGAAAGGCTCTGCTGATATCACAAAATATCTGGGCGTGGGCGACAAAGTTATATTATATCTTTTTGTGTTATGTGATGGCCACAGTTACTGCTGCTTCCAACACGATGGTTGCCGAGTTGTGGCGTGAATGTGCTGCTTGGCTCACGCGCTGCAATATAATTCCAAATGACCACCGTGCCAATCACCTAGACTCGGATATTAAAGTCCTCGCAACCATTCTCCGAGACGGAGTGCTGCTGTGTAATTTAGCAATTTTTTTCGATCCGTCGTCTTTTGATAGAAAAGATTTCAATCGCAAACCTCAAATGGCACACGTATGTATTCTAAAATGCGGTGATATGGCTGACACAATTTCCACTTGTATTTTGTTGAGTTTAAGTTATAAAACACAAACTAATAGTGTTTTTTCTTTAGTTTCTTTGCATACAAAACATTAAACTGTTTCTTGAAGCATGCAAAACCAACTTTGGCTTGAAGGAAGCGGATCTGTTCGAACCGACCATGTTGTACGACCTTACCAACTTTCATCGGGTGCTTCTAACTCTATCCAAATTATCAACATGCAGAAAAGTGCAAGCTGCAAATAATATACCGTAAGTTCACTTAAAATTAGAACCAATTCACCATTCAGCTTTTCTTAAATTCAACAACTAAATGTAAATGTACCAAGAGCAGCTCCACTGCCCTATCAGACAGGGTCTCACAGGACAGGTATATTACTTCAAGCTGTGGAGTGCGTTCAGTGCATCCAGGTATCCGACACAGATCGGCTGCAACGATCCTATACTTGCGTTTCTGAACCTTCCGGGATGAAGCTCGGGCTCTAGCCTCAATCCAACCAGCATTTCTGTTGGCGGGTCCATGCTTGTTGTCTCCATTTCAGGCAAACCGCAGCTATCCTGAATTGAAACATCTTAGAAGAAAAGAAACGATAAAAAGAGGAAAAACATTTAAAGAAAGGAAATGGAAGGGAAGCTGGGAATTGCAAGGAAGAGAAGGGGCTAGTTAAGTTAAAAGAATATGGTAATGTTTGTGGAGCCAGCTGTGGTTGGTCCAAAAAATTTGACGGACCTCCATTATCACCTTGTCGTTGGTGGATGCTCTAAATTCCTACTTTGCTGGGTGGAGATGATTGTCCTGTCAGAGGCGCCTACGGATTCCCAGGTGTCGCGGTTGGTGCACATCTTCGAGACGATGTAGTGGCTACTGCATCTCTTGTCGTGTCCTAGCGAATCGTGGTCAGTGAATCAGCACGTGTTCGATGACGGATGCCCGATGAAATACCACCACTACCTTTCTGTCTTGGCAGCGAATATCCCCCTACATCAAGAGGTCTAGCGGGATGGTAGTGGCGGCAATATAAGCGGCATCATACTAAACAGCGTCGTATTGGACGATACGTTGCTGGGAAGATTCTTACTGCTGCTCATAAAACCATGTATGTTTGGCATCCGGTTGGTCAAGCCGCTCGTATAACCAGGAGGCCACTCAACCGGGAAAACCGGGAAAACAAAAATTAGCAGGGAATTTTATTTTTCGTGGGAAAGCCGGAAAACGGGAATTTATCAATTAAAACCGAGCATTGATCACATTTTCAGAGCTGTTACCGCTAGCTCGGAATATGCGTTTTGGGCGGTTTTTACGCGTTTTTACTTTTTATTGGTGCGGGTTTTGCGACAAGAAAAAAAAAGCCTGTAAAATCGTCAAAATGTTTACTTCTGTGTCAAATATTCCAGAATCGAAATCGATAAACTTCTCGTTATAACAAGTCATTATCAAGTAGAACAAAACATTATCACTATCTGTACGATGGATTCAAATCATCTCCAGCTTTGTATCTGATGCTCTACGTCATACAGGGTGGCAGTCGAAGTATTTTATTTCATTTATTAATTCACAATATGTTTGTACCGCGGGAGTTGTACATAAGTTAAATCTAATAATTAATGAATTTATGGTAAAAATGAGCGAAATGAGAAAGCTGGTTTTGTTTGAATGCAATCCGATACAAAAAGTGATTAAAAAAAGAGTAGGGGAAAGCAGGGCAATATGGGCATGTGGTGCAAAATGGGCACCTTTTACTTATGCATTATTTCACTATAAAGATACTTTCCTATGCTCAAAATGAATTCATTAGAGTGTCCTATGAACACCATGTAAGCTTAATAACCCTTTTATTACAAACAACCAAGAAAAATGCAAATAAATTCTTCAGGATGCTCGGTCCCTGGCTGCAGCCTCCCATCCATGTAGACACCCGATCTCTGTCAGGTCTCGCTTCACCTGGTCTAGCCATCGAGCTCGCTGTGCTCGCCTTATGCCGAACTGGGGATCGTTGTCGAACACCTTCTTGGTGGGGCGTGAGTCCGGCATCCTCATGACATGCCCCAGCCATCGTATCCTGCCAGCCTTCGCCACCGTCAGGATGCTCGGTTCGTCGTACAGCTCAGCAAGCTCGTGGTCGTTTGCATCCTCCGCTCGGATTGTCCAGGACTCGTGTCCATAGAGGACCAGCGGGCGAATCAATGTGCGATATATCTCACATTTCGTGCGGGATCGAAGTCTTCTGGAACTCAACAGTCGGTGAAGCCCATAGTATGCACGATTCCCCTGCACAATGCGTCTCCGGATTTCGCTGCTGTTATCGTTGTCTGAAGTAATGACCGTCCCGAGATAGCAAAATTCCTTTACCCCCTCGAGACTGTCGCCGTCAACTAATACACTGCTTCCCAGATGGTCTGAGTGACCGGTAAGCAGGTACTTTGTCTTCGTCGCATTGATTCTCAATCCAATTCTTGCTGCTTCGCGTTTTAGTCGGGTGTATGCCTCACACACCTTCGCTGTTGTCCTGCCGATGATGTCGATGTCATCCGCAAAGCCAAGAAATTGAAGAGAGCGGTAGAGGATCGTGCCACGGATGTCTAGCCACGCGCTTCGAATGACACCTTCCAGGGCGATGTTAAACAGCAGACAGGAGATTCCGACGTCAAGTTCGATACTCTCACCTTGCACTGCACCCCGTTCATGGTGGTCTTTAACAGCCGGATGAACTTCCCAGGGAAGTGGTACCGTTGCATGATGCTCCATAGCTCCTTCCGGTCTATGGTGTCGTAGGCCGCCTTGAAGTCGATGAACAGGTGGTGCGTTGGGATCTGGTGCTCTTGGCACTTCTGGAGGATCTGCCGTAGAGTAAAAATTTGGTCGGTGGTGGATTTGCCACCAACAATCCCAGCTTGGTATCTGCCGATAAAATTTGTAGCAAGGGGCGCAAGTCTACAGAACAGGATCTGGGACAGGATCTTGTAAGCGGTATTCAGGACTGTGATGGCTCGGAAATTCGAACAATCCAGCCTGTCGCCCTTTTTGTAGTCTGGGTGAATAACACCCAGCTTCCATTCCAACGGTAGTTCCTCCTGTTCCCAGACTTTCACGATCAGCCGATGCATTTCGACGGTAAGCCTTTCCGGCCCCATCTTGAAGAGCTCGGCCGCCAGACCATCGCTGCCGGCAGACTTATTGTTCTTAAGCTGCTTGATGGCGCGGGCAATCTCATCCAGAGATGGCGGTGGCACCTCGTCGTCTGTATCGAAGCTGTCGCTGTTGTTACTGCTGTGCTGCTGCTGTGGATTGTCTTGTTCTGCCACTTGCGCCAGCCTCTCCTGCCTCTGCTCCATTCAGATGTCCTTCGTAGTAGCACTTCCACCTTTCGATCACCTCCCGCTCGTCCGTCAGGAGTTTTCGTTCCGCATCTCGGCACATTGCGGTTTTAGGAGCAAACTCGCTCCGTGTCTTCTTCAATCTCCTGTAGAACAAGCGGTTGTCCCCCGACTGAGAAAGCTGTGCCAGCAGTTCGTCTGACTCTTCAAAACGGCGCTGCTTGTCCTGGAAGAGCAGGGTTTGCTATTTCCTCAGTCGTCTGTAGACCTCTACGTTCTGACGGGTTTCATGCCGTAGCATGCGGGCGCGTGCTGCATTCTTCTCGGATAGTGCTCGCGTGCACTCTTCACCGAACCATTCCTTTTTCTCCCTACGTGGTAAGCGGCGGATCTTGTGTTCGGCTGCAGTGCTGATGGCTCATTCCACCATACGCTTGTGCTCTGCTAGGGGCATCGCGGTTATGTTATTGTCGGCCGCTAGCGCTTCCCCGAGCGCTGTCGGATACCCCTCCGCCACATCGAATGAGTATTTTTACTAATATGACAAAAAAAAAATATAATACAGCCGGTCTCGTAGTACAGTCGTCAACTCGTACGACTTAACAACATGCCCGTCATGGGTTCAATTCCCAAATAGACCGCGCCGCCATACGTAGGACTGACTATCCTGCTATGGGGGGAAATCAATAAGTCACTGAAAGCCAAGCCCACAAGTGGGGGTACAGGCAGGCCTTGACCGACATCGGTTGTTGAGCCAAAGAAGAAGAAGAAGAAGAACAAAAAATACAAAAATGCTTCAGTGGGGCAAAATGGGCAGTTACGCTTCGGGCAAAATAGGCAGGTGCTTTTGACGTATGGCGCTAGGTGAGGCTATGGTGTTGTATTTGTCCCCACAATAATGGTAACAGGCAAGGTGGAATATAGAGGAGGTGTCTTCTTAGCGTTTGGCATGTTTCCATTTTGAGATTCAGTTTAACAACAGCCGTCGATATTTGTTTACAAGCAGCAGCTACATTATAACGTGTAAAATGTCGATTTATGGAGTGTGGATGCAAAATACGAATTTTTAATGCTAAAAAAATGTGTATTAAACGAAAACAATTCATATATCATATCTAAATACCAGCAACATTCGTCGCATTTGACAACTGCCGTCGATCCTGGTTTTGTGCTTTTTTTTTCTAAAGCCTCGATGCCCAATTGTTCTACATGACGACACCTCCTTTCTACCCACTTTGGGTAACAGGTATCCCGCTTGGCAAAATGTCGCGCGACATGCATGCTTTGAAATCGATGCTTGTGAACATTTTACTTCAAGCATCGTGAGTGACCAAGCGGGAGCGCTGAGCGCTCCTCCCTTCATTCTCAATGCTGCGTTTTTGGTTAATCCTCACTCCCAACCTTTATTTCCTTCTCCTCAACGGACACACCATTCCCGCGAGCGTAGCCCGACCAAAAAATTCCAGGAAATTTTGACAGCAAGTGTGCAGTTTTTTATTCACAAAGCTGTTCGGGAATATTTTGATTCTTGATGGTGCGTGCTGGGCGAACAAATCATTAGCTGCTTGAACCACCGATGGCGCGTGCAGTTGGAAGAAAAACACTTGCTGTTTGATGCCTTTGGCTGAGGAATGAAAGATAAATCGAGCATTAGAATGGTGAACAAAACTAGTACTATTTAAAACTTACCGATCACGAAGATATTTTAAGTTAAACGGCGACTCTGTAAGCCCGATTTACCTGCTTTGATCTGTTATCAGGAGCTTTGGTAATGAAATAGCTAGGTGTGATGGAAAATAATAGAAGAATATACCAACATTAAAAGCAGTACGATTGTTAGAACACAAACACCATTTGGAAAATTATTTTTCTTATGCATGCACTTACCCGTAGATCAAGTAACAAAAAAAAAAAAAAAAAAAATACTGCATTTACGCCTGCGTTTACATCTGTCACGATTAACTTGACCACTTTTCTATTAACACTTAATGATTGTTTCTGCATCTTCCGGCACCAATCCTTCCCAAATGAACTTTGCATTCGTTCTGGCAATGAGTTTCGAACGTTCACAACACAGCGCGAAAGCGGAAAACACAAAGTAAATGACACTATGTTACAGTGATGGTCATATGGTCATAATAAAGTATAATGGAATTTATTTTACTTCAAATGAATTGATTTTATTCTGATTTAAATTTCAAATATTGTTATCAGCCTAGTTGTTAACGTTTAAAATTTTGATGATGTGAAAACATCATTACCAGATAAATGAAACGACAATCGACGCATTTTGACCATATCGAATTATGATCGTCTTTACACATACACATCTCTTGCGCTTCAGGGTCTCACCCTTAGAGCACAAATTCTCCCATCTTCGCAACGGTGGAAACGATCGGCTATGGAGGGCTGGAGGAGTGCGAGTGTGTGTCTCATGCACACAGAGAAATTTTGACCAACACCTCGATGGTGGGAGCGTTTGACCATGGGATGGGGTAGTGGAGTGCGAGTGTGTCGCATGATTCCTTTAAAACAAGGCCTGGGGTAGTGAATGGCATCAAAATGAGTTTCTCTTTGCCAAGCGGGATAGATTCAAAAGATTCGATTTTGTAGATTGGAACGTGTAAAAACTCTCTAAATTTTGATAGCATATTTTTGGAAGAATTTTAAGGGCTTTCCTGAACAGCAAAACAAAAGATAGGACGAGAATATATTTTACGAAACTTGCGCAAAAGCATAGATCATTACCTAAGCGCAGTTGTTGTGGTCCATATTGCCCCAGTGTTTTGACGTTTCACGTTTTTTTTACATATGTCCATTTTGCCCGGCGTGTCAAATTAGTATCTTTAAAAAGCAACAACTTTTATTTAACATGTTTTTCATGTGTTTATGTTATTTTCAGGCTAAGTGGCAATTTTTATTCACAGATAAATGGTAGAGGCTTGTAATAATTTAAGAATAATTTGTGTGTTGTGCAATATTCAAAGGAATATTCATTAAACTGCTTAACATACCCTTTTTGCCTCGCTTTCCCTTATTCAAAATCTGACGAAGCTGATGTTCTTACTGAAATCTGAAATCTTGGTTAAACGCGTAAGCTGTCATTGGGGCCCTTCACGATTCTAGTCAGCTTTTTGTATAGAGTTTGACAGTAGGAGGCTGAAATCATGTAAACAATCCATACAAAACCACACATAAAACTAGCCTGTAATTTTCAGTCTAGATTATTCTAGCCTCAAAGCTAGAATTAGATTCGAGTACCTGCTCGAAAAAATGGCAAAACAATGTGCTTTTTTCCTTTTGTCCCAAGGTGTATTAAAGAAATCAGGTGATAGAAACTAGAATCAAAGAGTATGCAGTCCAATATGTCTCATAGCATGTTTTTTTTTATAACCAAATGTGAACGCCACTTTTTGACATCACAGGTGAAAACTTTTGTTTAACCTTTAAGTTGGCAACCGGATACCCGGGTATTTTTTTCAATTTCGATCTTCAATAACTTTTGATTCATTGCTATTATTGACCTGAAATTTTCCGTAGCCTCCCAACTTTTAATTTATGATTTTTTGGTGCATAAGTTGTAATTTTAAGCAGCCTGTAAGTATTTTATTTTGATTTTTTTTAACTTTACCACGTAAGTTGGCAACCAGCATACCCGGGTATTCCATACAATTTGTATGGAGAATGACGTTTCTCTTCTTCCTCTTTTCGTATTGTGCTTATTTTCGAGTCAAATTCAAGCGATTCCAAATTTCAATTTGACCGTTATTTTTATAATAAAATGAAAAAACTTAACGAATAAATGAAATAGAAGAGAATATATGGTCGGCATTACTTGCTTACAGCATTAAAATATAGAAAGCATTGTTTACCTATGAAAATCGTTAATTTTTTGCATCAAAACGTGTGGAATACCCGGGTATGCCGGTTGCCAACTTACGTGTGTAAATCTGGTTGCCAACTCTACGGTTAAACAAGCTTTCTGGAGTCTTGACGAATAAACAAAACACTCTTAAAATCTTCATTCAGAAACAGAAGCGATAAAATTCAGCCTTCTAAATTCATACAACTTGGGATAAGCCCACCTGTATATTACAGGGTTTACCTAGCCAATCGGGCGTCGTCAAAACGTTATCGGTCGCCGTAAATACTTTTTCGGGCGACGTAAACCCTCAATTGGGCACTGTCATTTCTATTCGAGCCTTGTGAAGTATGAATCCGGCAAAGTACAGAATGAATTAGGCCTACTTTATATTTTGTTGCTTTCTAGCTGTAAAACAATACTTTTTTGCGAGTAGTTTAACTGATATGTAAGAAAATTCTCTATTTTTAAGTTTAGTTACATAAAAAATTATTCAAATTCCTTTTTTAAAATTTTTAGTTCAAACCCGTACAATGCAATTTGGTTTTATTTTTTTAAATATGATATATTTGGTGATTTAATTAGGTAAACATTTTAAAATAATACATAATAAGTTAAATAACTTGCAAAATACGTATTTTTAAACAACTTGATGGATCAAACACACTGGAGCGTCCGATTTGACACCTTCAAGAGTAGGACGCTTTCATTCTGTACTTTGCCCGATTCATACTTCACAAGGCTCGAATAAAAATGACAGTGCCCAATTGAGGGTTTACGTCGCCCGAAAAAGTATGTACGGCGACCGATAATGCTTTGACGATACCGCATTGGCTAGGTAAACCCTGTATACCGACTTAGATAGTTGCTCTAAAATTGCTTTACAATGCAAACAGCTGACAGGCTGAAATTTCAGCCTACGATCTTAAAACGGAAAGGGCCCCATATTTACCAGTTTTTTGTCCATAGTTTTTTACCAGGCTATATCACCAAAAAAAAATTTTTTTTAAATAAGAACTAAAATTAAAATAATTATCAGTCTCGTGATACAGTCGTCAACTCATATGACTGAACAACATACCCGTGATGGGTTCAAGCCTCGAATGGACCGTGTTCCCATACGTAGGACTGATGATCCTGCTACTGGCAATCAATAATTCACAAATACCCAAGCCTATCAGTGGTAAAGGAGGGCTTTGAGCGACAATGGTTGTTGCGTCAAAAAAGGAGAAAAAGTTTAAAATAATGCTGGGTAGTAAACGCGTGCTTGATATGACGTTTAATAATGATATTATCGAAAAGGAATTGAAAAAAAGGAATTCCTGATCCGCTGAGACGTGGTACAGTTCACTGGGCACAGTTTAAACCCATCTAAATTTGGTATAGTCTGTTTCCGAGTTGCGCGGTTCTCGACTTACGTGGATTAGGAGATACAGTCTGAACTCATCGGTTGAACTTCGATTCCCTGCCAACTATTGAATAAGTGCTTTTTAGTTGGCACGTATTTCCATACAAAAATTTTCTGAATTTTTTCTCGGCAGGCCATGAGATTTTTGTGAAATTTTCAAAAGCGGGTTTTCCCATACAAACGCATGCTTTTTAATTGAACTATCAGCCAAATATCGAGCGTTCAACTAAAATGCATGCCAACTAAAAAGGGTTCAACTATTGAATTCTGACTGTAAGTGGTTTTCTAAATTAGACAGATAAAAACGTCAAATTCATATAATTTACTTAAAGAACTGTCCAATGGAGTATGAATTTCATTTTTGCTAGAAAATTTAATCCACTTAAAAGCCAAAATTATCAGAATGTTCGACACGAATCTTATCAAATAAGTGATGAAGTGTATAAAAGTACTAAATTAATAAAAATTACCGAGTTATCAATTGTATTTTGGCCGACAACCGCGAAATTCGACTTACGCTGTTATTCGAGTTACGCGGATTTCTCGGGAACGCACAAACCGCGTAACTCGGGAGCAGACTGTATCTGATATGGTGTCACCGTTAACCGTAGAGTTGGCTACCAGATTTACACACGTAAGTTGGCAACCGGCATACCCGGGTATTCCACACGTTTTGATGCAAAAAAATTAACGATTTTTATAGGTGTTGGGATGAATTTTCGCTAACCGCCTTTGAAACGGTTCTGAAACTATATTTCATACATATTATAACTCGATCACATTTGATTTCACCTTTTCACTTACTTTTCTCGTCCCTTCACTAATCTGAGTTTTAACGCTTACTTAATATTAATTAATTAATATCCGTGTTACGCTTATGGCTTGGTATTTGCTCCTTACTCCTCGCTGGTTGGATTGCTTCTCCCGTTTCGCTGCGATTCTCTTGACGTTCGCCCTGTATGACTTTCGTCTCGTCAGGGGTGTTCAAACGCCAAGGGTGTCGAACGGTTTCGTCGCAACATACCCCCTCCCGTGAACTCTCCCTACTGGTGCGAAGGAGCTTTTATTGATTGGGTTCACCTACTGCAAGACGTCCAAAACAGCAAGCCTGCTCGCTGATCGTCGTTGTAGACCGTTCGACGTGCGTACTAAAGCCTCTCTAACTCTCCCATCTTTCCCTGGTGTGACCTTTTCTATTTTCCCCCTGGTCCATTGGTCTTTTGGTGTAGTTCCTATTATGATCACAAGATCTCCTATCTTCAAGTCTTCGACTTCTTTGAACCATTTACTTCTTCTTGTAATGACCGGGAGATATTCTTTAAGCCACCTTTGCCAAAACTGTTCGGTAATATACCTCGCTAGTTTCCAGCTACTCCTGAGTGTTGCTTTCTGCTCTACTTCGGGTGAAAGTATTTGTTTTGTTCCGTTTGAGTTGCCTAACAGGAAGTGATTTGGTGTTAACGCCTCTTCGTCGGCTGATTCAAGCGGAATATACGTTAAGGGTCTGGCGTTTATCATTGCTTCAGCTTCTAACAATATTGTTTCTAACGTTTCATCATCTGGCTTCCGCGGTGAGTCTATTACTGTACTGATTGCCGTTTTGACTGACCTAACTAGTCTTTCCCAAGCGCCACCCATGTGTGGTGTTGCAGGTGGTATAAATTTCCAGTTAGTTATTTGGCTTATAAATGTAACTGCAAGTGCGCTACTGATCTCTTCTTTAATTTCATTGCTAGTTCCTTGAAAGCAAGTCGCGTTGTCAGACCAAAACTCTATGGGCGTGCCTCTTCTAGCAATGAATCGCTTTACTGCCATAATACAAGATTCTGTGCTCAGAGAATAAACTACTTCTAAGTGCACGGCCCTCACTGTTAAGCACGTGAAGAGTGCTATCCAACGTTTTGCATTAGCTCGACCTACACGCACTAGTACTGGACCGAGATAATCCACTCCGGTGTAGGTAAACGGCTTGGTGAAGGCTGCCAGGCGCATTTTTGGGAGGGAAGCCATCGGTGGCGGCCTCGGATACCTTCTCATCACTCGACAGTACGGGCATGCATCGGCCACCTTCTTTACTAATGCTCGTAGATTGGGGATGTCAAAGCATTGGCGTATTTCGTTCACTACTGTCTCTCTGTTTGCATGTCGATACTGGTAGTGGTACCAACCGACAATAAGGAACGTAAGGTGATTATTTTTGGGAAGTAAAACTGGGTACTTAGCTGCAAAGGTAGCGTAGATTGATGCACCGATCCGTCCTCTCATCCTTAGTACACCTTCTTCGTCCATGAAGGGCCACTTTTTATAGATAGGACTGGATTTGCGGACATTCCCGTGCCGTTCGTCCGGGCCTCCAAGTGTCTTGCTCAGTTTCGTCACCTCTTCTGGGAAGGCTTCGTGTTGCGCAAACTTCCATAGCGCCAATTCTGCTTTACGCAGCTCGTTCTGCTTGAGTATTCCAACCTCCAAAGGTGTATCGGACACTTTGCGCCGCAAATTTTCTATGTACCGAATAGCGTAAGCAACAGATCTAAGAAGTTTCCTCCAGTAGTTGAACCGCGCTAGATCGATTGGTGGGTTCACTGGTCGAATATGTAGATGTGTCGCTCGTACTTCTTCATCGGTATCGGAGACTGATTGTTTTGCCGGCCATCGTGCCTCAGATTCGTGTAGGAAGGAGGGGCCACGTAACCACGGATTGTCCATCGTCAACTCGGGCCCGTTATTCCACTTAGTCGCTAAGTCGGCCACATTTTGTTTCGAGGGCACCCACCTCCAGTCTCGTGGTTCGGTTGATGTCAGAATTTCCCCCAGCCGTACCGAAACGAACTGTTGATACCGTCGAGGATTTGCTGATTGTATCCACGCCAAGCACACGCTCGCATCAGTCCAAAGTATATGGCGTTTTATAGGGAAGGAATGATTATCTCTTATAACGTTTAACATTCGAACTCCTAGGACTGCCGCCTTCAGCTCGAGCCTTGGGATAGAGATGGTTTTTATAGGGGCTACTTTAGTTTTTCCACCTATAAGCCCAACATGAATCATTCCATCAATCTCTATCCGAAAATAGGCAACGGAACAGTACGCGGTTTCACTTGCGTCTACGAACACATGCAGTTGCAGATCATGAAGGTTTTCGGGGTATGGGGAACGAAAATAGCATCTCGGTATGCGTAATTTTTCTAAGTGTGGTAGTAGTTTTATCCACTCCCCCCATCGTTGACACAAGTCGGTTGGTATTTGGTCGTCCCATTCAATACCCTTTACCCACATATCCTGAATAAGAGTTTTTCCATGTACGAGGAAAAACGATATTAGTCCCATGGGATCAAACAGACTCATTACCACCCTCAGAACCTCTCGTTTTGTGGGAATGTGATGTTCGCGGAGAATATGTCGTATATTTTCGTTTGAGGAGAAGGAGAATGTGAAGACATCTTCTTTTATCTTCCATTTCATTCCTAGGACCGATCCGGTGTTTTCTCCTCTTTCCAACATCAGATCTTTAGAGGTCTCTTCGGCGGGGTCTCCAATACTGTTCAGCACTTCTGCGGAGTTAGATAGGAATCGCCGAAGCGTAAATCCTCCCTTCGAATGTACGTGCTTTACTTCTTTCGTTACCTCTATAGCTTCTGCTACCGTGGTGAAACTCTGCAGATAATCATCTACGTAGTGGTTATCAATTATCGCCTTTGCGGCTCGGGGAAACTTTTCTATGTATTCTTGTGCGTTCAAATTTTTTACGTATTGTGCCGAGGCAGGCGAACACGTTGAGCCGAATGTCGCTACATCCATAACGTATACTTGCATATGGTCTGACGGTCTGTTTCTGTACACAAAACGTTGCGATTGGCGATCGGGGTGTCGAATTTTTATTTGATGGAACATTTCCATTATGTCGCCTGATACCGCTACGGGAAACTGTCTAAATTGGCTTAGTACTTGTGGCAGCGGGGTCAATAGGTCTGGACCTTTCAGCATTTTTGAGTTAAACGATACTCCTGAGACCTTGGCTGCTGCATCCCATATCAGTCTAATCTTACCCGGCTTCTTCAGGTTCTGTACAATTCCCAACGGTAAGTACCATACTTTTCCTACCTCCACTGCGGAGAGTTCTGTAAGACTGGCTTTGTGTGCGTAGCCTTTTGTTTCGTACTCACTAATAGTCTGTCGTACTTTTTCTTCTAATGCTGGATTTTGAACGAATCTTCTTTCTAACGCTTCCATTCGTCTAACGGCCATAGGATAACTGTCGGGAAAGTTTGGGCAATCGGTGTTCCATAATAAGCCTGTTTCGAAGCAGTTACCTGAATCTACTCGTTTTGTGGTTTCTCTCAACAAGAGGTTTGAACGCTTTTCTTCTTCTGAGTCCAAAATTCCACTTGCCGTTTTCGTGCCATAGTCCTCTATCGTAAAGTAGTCTCGCAGTTGATCGTTTACTTCTCTGTCACTATCTATTGGCGGTGCGGCGTGAAAATTTACAAGCGCTGTCGGTACCCCTTTTGGGACTCTTCCTCCATAGATCGACCAACCTAGTCGACACATGGCAGCAATGGGATCGGACGGTTGTCCTTCACGGAGCTTGATCGGTACCCCGACTCGAATGTTGTCCAACCCGATCAGGAGCTGTGGCTGCACGTGTGTGTAGCTCTGTATCGGCAGCCCTCTAAGGTGTATATGTCTTTGTTGCAGTGCTTCGTAATTTAGTGTCTGTGTTGGGAGCATTAGCCGGCCGACCGTTCTGACGTTCTCTAATCTGTACCTCGTGTTTCTATCTTTTCCGGAAATATGAAGGTTTATTACTTCGGAGTTGGGCTCTTTCCTCGTTACATGTCCTGTCCATTGCAGCGTTATTGGTGTTTTTTGACCGTGTACACCCAACTCTGTTGCTATTGATTCGTCGATTAGTGAGTATGTCGATCCTTCATCTACGAAAGCGTATATTGTTAGAGAGTTGTTGTTATGGTACAGGGTAACGGGTAGGATTCGGAATAAAGGACTAATAGAATTTACCTCATTTGCATGTGTTGCGCACGCACTTACGGCATCTTCGGTTGTCGACGGGGAATGTAACAGCTTGTGGTGGCGTAAGCGGCATCCATCCACCCCACAGCCATGCCATGACTTGCAAGGCCATTTGCCGTGGTTGTTGAGGCATGTTCTACATAGGGATTTCGTGTTCACAAATTTCCAGCGATCACTCACATCTGCAGCTTTAAATTGCTCACACTCGTAGACACGATGCCCCTCACGCTGACATACCGCACAGGTTTTCTTATGTGGCGTACTAGATGGTCGAGATAGAGATGCTGCTCTCTCATTTCTCTGCGACGCTTCGAAATTTGTTGTAGCATGCGTATTCAAGACGGCCGTATTTTTTCTTCTAGTTTCTCCTATTCTGCTTATCTCTCTCAGATCGTTTGTCACCGCACAAGCGCGCCTTGCCAGGTTGTTTACATAGGTACTAAACCCTTCCAACCCGTCCGCTGCTTTCTCTTCCTGAAATGCAGCCCAGTTCAGCCTCATCTCCCCGCTCAGCTTCTCTTCCAACTCTTCTAACAGCATTGGATTGTTCAGGTGCGCGTTCAGTTTAGCTGCCTTCATCTGGTTTGTTAGTGCTTTCACTGCTAACCCGAACTCTATAACGGTTCTCATTTTATCCGGTCTCGGGGGTGGCAAGTTACGAATTTTGTTTAAAAGTGAACGAATCAGTAGGCTCGGTTTTCCGTAAACCATCTTTAACGATTCTATCACATCTGGTACGTTCTCTTTTATCGTCAGTTGACCCTTCACCAGTTCAAGCGCATTGCCCTTAAGGCATCTTTGCAATCTTATTAGATTCTCAGCACTACTAAATCCACACGTTTTGGCCGCTTCCTCGAAAGTACTAAGAAACAGCGGCCACTCTTCCGGATCCCCACTAAATATCGACACTTCTTTGCCAAGGACGTGACGCGCAGCGATTTGCCTTCCAGACAAGCCTTCTTTCCCTTCCCTTTCGCTTTCATCTTTCTTTTCTTCGCTCGCTTGTCCCTCGACACTTGACGTCGCTAGAGGTTTTATATTAGATACTCCGGGTTTGGAGAGAGTGTCTTCACGAGGTGATATTTCTTCATCAGTCGATCCTTGGCCAGTTTTTAGCCAGCACACTATTTTCTCGCTATAACTGACCTCTGAGCCCGCTCGGCTGGCTTGAGATAGTTCTCTCATGATTTCGCGCTTTCTCTCCAGGGACTCACGACGTATACTCTGTTCTTGAGCCTTCATCTCAGCTTCGGCTTTGAGTGATTTCTCCCGAAGAATACTCTCCTCTTCGGCAAGCTTTTTCTTCTCTTCTAACTGACGTATCAGCTCTGCGTTCTCACGACATGCGATCTCTCGCTTTTCTGCGATCTCCCTCTCTCGCATCCGTTGTTCCTCTTCCACTAGCTTAAGCTTCTCTTCCACGTTTAGTGAGAGGATAGTTGATGTAACACTTACTGGTGCAATCTTCTCGCTTCGCTTAGTGGAGGCCGTTGACCCCTTCCTCGATCGCGTAGCGGGTTTCAAGCTGGCTGTGTCCCAATCGTCACGGAATTTGGCAGCCGTGGACTCCTGCTTCATTCTGCACGCGGAGCATACATACCTTGATGCTGGATCTTTGACGGTAACGGTCAGTCCCGCACACGTGGCATGTTCCCATTTTGCGCACAAGCAGCACTTCTCCATCGTGGCTTTCTCATCCTGTGGTTGGCTACACAGCTGGCACTTCGGTGTAGTGTCCATCCTTCTATCTCTTTCTCTTACGTGAGAGAAAATTTCAGAATTTGTTGGGATGAATTTTCGCTAACCGCCTTTGAAATGGTTCTGAAACTATATTTCAAACATATTATAACACGATCACATTTGATTTCACCTTTTCACTTACTTCTCTCGTCCCTTCACTAATCTGAGTTTTAACGCTTACTTAATATTAATTAATTAATATCCGTGTTACGCTTATGGCTTTGTATTTGCTCCTTACTCCTCGCTGGTTGGATTGCTTCTCCCGTTTCGCTGCGATTCTCTTGACGTTCGCCCTGTATGACTTTCGTCTCGTCAGGGGTGTTCAAACGCCAAGGGTGTCGAACGGTTTCGTCGCAACATACTCCCTCCCGTGAACTCTCCCTACTGGTGCGAAGGAGCTTTTATTGATTGGGTTCACCTACTGCAAGACGTCCAAAACAGCAAGCCTGCTCGCTGATCGTCGTTGTAGACCGTTCGACGTGCGTACTAAAGCCTCTCTAACTCTCCCATCTTTCCCTGGTGTGACCTTTTCTATTTTCCCCCTGGTCCATTGGTCTTTTGGTGTAGTTCCTATTATGATCACAAGAATAGGTAAACGATGTTCTCTATATTTTAATGCTGTAAGTAAGTAATGCCGACCATATATTTTCTTCTATTTCATTTATTCAATAAGTTTTTTCATTTTATTATAAAAATAACGGTCAAATTTAAATTTGGAATTGCTTGAATTTGACTCGATAATAAGCACAATACGAAAAGAGGATGAAGAGAAACGTCATTCTCCATACAAAATGTATGGAATACCCGGGTATGCTGGTTGCCAACTTACGTGGTAAAGTTAAAAAAAATCAAATTAAAATACTTACAGGCTGTTGAAAATTACAACTTATGCACCAAAAAATCATAAATTAAATGTTGGGAGGCTACGGAAAATTTCAGGTCAATAAAAGCAATGAATCAAAAGTTATTGCAGTTCGAAGTTGAACAAAATACCCGGGTATCCGGTTGCCAACTTAAAGGTTAAACCAATAACCAATGCGCAATCTCGGTTTGCGCATATATACGTTTTGTCAAAAAAATATCATATCGCATAGCCTACCCTGGCCTATAAATGTCATTTCCATAAATTTTCAGATTGAAATCAAATTTATTATAAAATATTAATTTTTACTCATTTTTCAACATCGCGAGACTGAGAACGGTTATACACCCTCGAATTAATAATGCGTAGCCCCGTAACATGGATAATTTAACTAGTTTGTAACAAATTCTCGTTATCTCAGCAAAAAAAAACAATAACAATAACAAATAACCGACCAGATATACTTTACTTCTGTTGTTATGTTAACTTAAATATTTTTTTTCTGTTTTATAGTGGCTTCATAACTCATTCTGTACAGACAGAGAGGACTAGTTTAGACGATGATATCTACAAAGATCTGCATGCAAGGTGAGTGGAAAATGATAATGTGCCTACAAATTATTGAACATGTTTTCTGATTTCCCAACTTGTAGAATAGAAATAGAAAACAATAAAGCAATATGTATGCCATAGATTTATTCAGCCAATAATTATTCACAGTATAAATTGACGATTTTAGATGAAATCAACTGTTTACAACTGCTAGAGGATTTCGGAAAGGAATTCATTTTCTAAATAAATCAATTCTACTAATTCGTCTTGTATATATTTTCATGCAATCATTTCATAGCCAAAGTTTATTGGATTCGGAATTAAGGTGTGATAACAAAGAAATCGTGTTAATTAATGATTCGCTTCCTTGCCGTCATCAAGGTTAGAATAGCTATGTGTGTGAATAATTTATGTATTTTTTCGGCTATATCAATAATTACGTGTACATTTTCTTTTCTAACAAATACCCATATATGAACTGATGTCCTTAACACTGTAGAAACTTCCTTTTACGGTCAGTGCAACGAACTATCAAGTTTTCCGGACTGTAATGGGCGCGAAGAGGAAAAGATTTATGAAGATCTCTGCTATGTAACATTCTCATCAACTTTGCCTCAGGTTAGCAAAGAAAGAATTAATCTTGTGATAAGCTTTTGCGTGTTTTTCATCGTAATATTAATATGCAGCGATACGGTTAGTCCACAAAAAAATCACAGTCATAATAATGAATGTTTTAATGTTTGGAGAGTCAAATACAGTGGAACCACTCAAACCGAGTTTAATCTGTTCCAATGACTATTTCGTTATACAAAAAACTCTTTATGTTGATGAGGTTTATCCATATAATTTGTGCAGAACAATTATGTAGTCATGTTAAGGTTATCCAAGCGGCAATCAGGTAATTATCAGGGGCAAATCTCGCCTTCGTGAGCAAATAGATCGAGAAAAAACGCGTAGAACACTTGTCAATACATAGGGGAAAGTGAGGCAAAATGGACCTGTTAAAGATATTAGTCTGTATTGGTTAACCGTCATATGTACGACCGCCTATCCGGGTAAGTTTCGCATCTTTATTGCAAAATAACTTTAGATTAGGGAGTCGTATCGACTTCATATTTTTAAAATGCCTCAGAAAAGATGTTTACTTATCATGTGTAAAAAGTATAAAATACCAAAAATGTTTTTTTTTAAATTATTTAAGTTTATATACCCTTCACATGCACAACCGCCTACCTGGACAGGTAGGACATACTTAGACATACTTTTTGTATGGACGAATGACATTTTTCGTGATTAAATCGTATATCTTTTGAATTCCTTGTTAGATTTGAATGAAAAATGTCTTATAATGTTTTATAACACATCGTAGTAAAATAAGAATTTTTAAAATCCTTAAAAATAAAAAAAAATTCTCTAAAAAGTGCTGTAACTCCAACACCCCTACCGGACAGGACGCAAGTTTTGCGTGGATGCCTATGTCTTTTTCTTTTCATTCAATCGTTGTGGTGCAGTTAAATTTTATTGCTCATTGGGTAACAATATACTGAAAATAACACTGAAATCATCTTGTTTAAAATGATAGCAACCATTACAAGTAAACGAAATAGAATTAGCTGGCCGACAATTAACACACATATTTAATCTTTTGTTATAGTGTTACTGCCGAATAGTGATGGGCGTTTCGGAGCGCATCAATGGTTCCGAAGCCGGCTCCGCACCAGGCAACGAAGCCAGATCCGCACCAACGGCTCCGCACCAACAGCTCCGGAACCGGCGACGAATCAACGGCTCCGGACCAACGACTAACGTTTCAAAAGAGACGGCATTGTATGATAGCGTACAAAACGAATCTATCTTCTCGCAAGTGTAGAAACTAACACTCGATGTGATTGTGTGGTTGTTGAACTATGTTCAAAACTTATCGATTTTTTTTATAAATGCTTTTACAACATGATTTACTAAGCTATTTACGGACCTTCCCGATTGAAACTTTATTGAAAAGGCTTTTTTTAGCAATCTGTTAAAACCGGCATCGGAGCCGTGTGTGCGGAATCGTTGGTGCGGAGCCGGCTGCGGAGCCGCTGGAGCGGAGTCAGCTTCGGAGCCGTGGGTGGGGAGCCATGGGTGCGGAGCTGGATCTGTTGGGTTGGAGCAGAGACGACTCCGGAGTCGACTCCGAAATGGCCTGGAGTCGGTCGGAGTCGATTTAAAAAAAAATATAATAAGCATATCTTGTAGATCGTCAGTATATATTTTTATACAACAAACAAAACAACTGAAAAATGTATATAACTTTTGAAAGAAACGTAACTAAAACTTAGAAAAAGGCATAAGAATCCACTCAAAACATGACGCCTGGCCGGTTATGGTGTTGGAGTTACAACATATTTTTGATTGAAAAAAAATCTTGATAAGATTTTTAAAATTCTAATTTTACTACGATATGTTTTAAAACATTATTATGAACCTATAAGACAGTTTTCATCAAATCTAACAAGTAATTCAAAAGATATATGATTTTAACCACGAAAAATATCATTCTTCCTTACAAAATGTATTGCCTACACGGGTAGGCGGTTGTACGGTTACGTAGAGTTTTTTGGTCGTACACAAGAAGGTTAACCGTCATGTGTACAACCGCCTACCCGGGTAAGTTTCGCATCTTTATTCCAAAATAACTTTTAATTCAAGAATCGTATCGACTTCAAATTTTTAAAATGCCCCAGAAAAGATGTTTTCTACCCATGTGCAAAAAATAAAAAATATCAAAAATGTTAAGATATTTTTTTTATTTTTTTAGTTTATCTACCCTTCACATGTACAACCGCCTACACGGGTAGGCCATACATTTTGTATGGAAGTATGATGTTTTTCGTGGTTAAAAGCGTATATCTTTTGAATTACTCGTTAGGCTTGAATAAAAACTGTCTTGTAGGATCATAATAATGTTTTATAACATATCGTAGTAAAATTAGAATTTTAAAAATCCTGTCAATATTTTTTTTAATCAAAAATGTGCTGTAACTCCAACACCCCAACCGGCCTTGCCGCATGTTTAAAGAGGATGCTTACAGGGTTTCGAATCATATAAGGGAATAGTTCAATCACTTAGGGGAATGTTGCAAATCGGTAGGGGAATGTTGCAAGCAAGCTGTGGATGTTTGCAATCACTTAGGGGAGTTTTGCAATCGATTAGGGGAATGTTGCAATCGTACTGTGGAGCTGTCATCAGACTGTGGGTGCCGGTGTAAAAAACTACGAATTGGTACCAATGATGTTTTTTTAAAACATCGTTTGGAGTTGTTTTCGTGTGGGATTCTGCTGTACACATGATAAACTAAATAAATCCTGCTGCGGAGCCATAATTAAACATGATAAGTTAGTAAGATTGACGAAAACATTTTAAGGTATTTACAGCGGCACCCACAGTCTGATGACAGCTCCACAGTACGCTTGCAACATTCCCCTAATCGATTGCAAAACTCCCCTAAGTGATTGTAAACATCCACAGCTTGCATGCAATATTCCCCTACCGATTTGCAACATTCCCCTAAGTGATTGAACTATTCCCTTATATGATTCGAAACCCTGTATGTCTTTTTCTTTTCTTTCAAATGTTGTATTACAGTTGTGTACAGTTAAATTTTATTGCTTGTTGTGTAACAATATACAGACATTAACTCTGAAATCACCTCTTTTAAAATGATACCAACCACTACAAGCAAATGAAATAGAATTGGCTGAAAGTTTACTGTGTTACTGCCGAATAGGGATGGGTGTTTTGGAGCGCACCAATGGCTCCGAAGCCGGCTCTGCTGTTTTTCGGCTCCAGAGCCGGATCCACACCAACAGCTCCGGAGCCGGCTCCGCATCAACAGTCCCGGAGCCGGCGACGAATCAGTGGCTCCGGAGCTGGCGGTGAATCAACGGCTCCGGACCAACGGCTCTGGAATAACGTTTCAAGAGAGACGGCATTCTATGATAGCGTAAAAAACAAATCTATCATCTCGCAAGTGTAGAAGCTAATACCCAATGTGATGGTGTGATTGTTGAACAATGTTTAAAACTTATCGATTTTTTTTATAGATTCCTTTCAACATGATTTACTCAGCTAATTATGGATCTTCCTGATAAAAAATATTGAAAATTAGTTTTTTTAGCAATCTGTAAAAACCGGCTCCGGGTAAGCGTGGAGTCGTTGGTGCGGAGCCGGCTCCAGAGCAGCTGGAGCGGAGTCAGGTTCAGAGTCGTGAGTGCGGAGCCGGCTCCGTTGGGTTGGAGTGGAGGTTCCGAAATTGTCTGGAGCCTGTCGTAGCCGGTTTTTCATAAAGCATGATAAGTATATTTTATAGATCGTCAACATATATTTTTATACAATAATTTTATAAACAATTGAAAAATGTTTATAACTTTTGAAACAAACGTAAGTAAAACTTAGAAAAAACTAATCATCCACTTAAAACATGCGGTCTGGCCAGTACAGGGTTTTCCAATTGAGTTTAGACTAGCAGCATACTTTTTTTGAATAGTCGCAATAGATTCTTGACTAGCATCCTCTATTTTTGATTGCGAGCAATGGATTTTTGACTAGGAGCAATTGATTTCAGCAGGTCCCTGCATGACAGCCTAAGAGCGACGCGTTTATAACATCCGGTGTGACAGATCGACTTGAATAATAATCTGTGGATAATATTTAATTTCATCCGCTCATTTGTTTAAATCATTTGTTTTACTGTTATATATCATTCACAAAGAAAGATATATTTTATCTGATAGGTTTTCGATGCTATTGTTTTGATTTTATGAATGCACAATACAACACAAAAGCACTTAACGGCTGAATTGAAATATGCAGTAGTGGACCCACAGGCATAACCTAACCAAAAGCTAGATTGCAAGTTTTTCAGAGTAACCATATGTAGTTCTATCGATTTTCGATCGAATATCGGTTTACAATTGAGCACACTAAAACTCAATTTTTCGGACCGAAAATCAAATATTTTTCTAAGTATTCACCGTTCAACAATAAAATTGGAATTTAATAAATTTTGTGAGTGAATAAAAAGTTGTTTTTACCGAAAATTACCGAATTTGCTTCAAATTTCCTACCGATAACCTCTAAAAACAATCTGGTCACTCCGCGCCAGCAACCGGCCTGCTGAAATCAATTGCTCCTAGTCAAAAATCCATTGATCGTAATCCAAAATAGAGGATGCTAGTCAAGAATCTATTGCGACTATTCAAAAAAAGTATGCTGCTAGTCTAAACTCAATTGGAAAATCCTGTAATGGTGGTGGAGTAAGAACATATTTTTGATTAAAAAAATATTGACAGGATTTTTAAAATTCTAATTTTACTACGATGTGTTATAAAACATTATTATGAACCTTTAAGACAGTTTTCATTCAAATCTTACAAGAAATTCAAAAGATATACTCTTTTAACCACGAAAAACATCATTGTTCCATACAAAATGTTAGGCCTACCCGGGTAGGCGGTTGTACGATAACGCAAAGTTTTTTGGTCGTACACCAGACGGGTAAACCACTTTACTTTGTTATTTAGACGGCAATCGATACTTCAATGTCTTAGGCGTCGCTCTGGAACCAATCGAAAGAGACAAACAAACACGACTCTGTTCGATAGGTGCTCCGTCAGCCGTTCGATGTCTTACAGACCTGTCATATTGCACTGCAATACGCCTATCTTTTCATCTCGAAAATGAACCATTATCATAGTTTGAATGAATATCCATCTGCAGGGGGGAAGATTCAACAAATAATTTACTAGTTATTCACATCAATAATAACATAAAAATCATTCAAATTTAATATTGAAAAATGTAAACAAACGTCCATGCCAAAACACATACAGTGCATACACATGCATTGTGTACACCAAGGTGGATTAAAAATATCAGGTGGTGGATAAGGGCCTTTGGGGGGTCGCCATAGTTGAGGGACTTTACGTCATTTTAAAACCGTTAACCATTGGTTTCCGCACACAAAGCTTAGCAAATAGAACAGATTTCTTTGTTATTATGTGTATTTTTGTGTGTCGATTGATTTTATCGAAAAAATGAGATATATGAACAAAAGATTTGATGATTTTTTATGCACGAAATTTAAAATCATGTGAGTAAGAGTTCTAATCTCACGTAAATTGTCCATGCGGCTTGTAGATAATGAAGAATTAATGTGAAAATTACAAAAAACATGATTTCTTAGATTTATCATCAAAAATGTTGAAAACACAATGAATTATAAAATAAATTCACGGAATAACACAAAATAACACACTTTAAACCGTGTTTTAATGTTAAATAAGAACTCGCAAAGTCTATAATATATTTTTAAAGAATATTTAATCGAAAAAATGGGTTAGATAAACTATATTAACAAATTTAATAAATGTAAATAAAGTTTGAATTCTGGGGACCTTACGTCAAGTGACGAATTGTCAAAATGCACTAGAGTCCGCCACCTGATATTTGTAAATCCACCTTGGTGTACACTTAATAGTTTTTTACGTTTCAAACTTGTATATTGGATGTTATAATTGATTGTGAAGCATTGCAAATATTATTGCTAGCTATTTTAAATGTTTTGCACGCAATTATAAGATGAAAAAGAGGCAAACCACGTAATTAAACTTGAAAATGTCCCGAATTGAATTCTATCTACTGTAGCTGTGAAGCGTTTGACAGCCAAGGTACTCACAGCACAGGTGGGCATCGAACATCACAGACAGAATAAACTGACCCGGCGCTCTAGCACCAATCGAACACGACATCGAACATGAAAAATGTATGGGATTTGACATGTTTGTCTTGTTTGTTTGTTCGTGTCTGACAGTGCACCTCCATATGATTATCCGTAGAGTTGGCAACCAGATTTACACACGTAAGTTGGCAACCGGCATACCCGGGTATTCCACACGTTTTGATGCAAAAAATTAACGAATTTCATAGGTAAACAATGCTTTCTATATTTTAATGCTGTAAGCAAGTAATGCAGACCATATATTCTCTTCTATTTCATTTATTCATTAAGTTTTTTTTCATTTTATTATAAAAATAACGGTCAAATTTAAATTTGGAATCGCTTGAATTTGACTCAAAAATAAGCAAAATACGAAAAGAGGAAGAAGAGAAACGTCATTCTCCATACAAAATGTATGGAATACCCGGGTATGCTGGTTGCCAACTTACGTG
Organism: Anopheles merus; assembly: GCF_017562075.2. Taxonomy (NCBI): domain Eukaryota; kingdom Metazoa; phylum Arthropoda; class Insecta; order Diptera; family Culicidae; genus Anopheles; species Anopheles merus. Next base: position 29,124 of record NW_024427600.1, on the reverse strand, counting down.
GTAAAGTTAAAAAAAATCAAAATAAAATACTTACAGGCTGTTTAAAATTACAACTTATGCACCAAAAAATCATAAATTAAATGTTGGGAGGCTACGGAAAATTTCAGGTCAATAAAAGCAATGAATCAAAAGTTATTGCAGTTCGAAGCTGAAAAAATACCCGGGTATCCGGTTGCCAACTTAAAGGTTATATGGGTTTGTTCGTGTCGGATGTCGTGTTCGATTGCTGTTAGAGCGCCGCCTTATTCATGAAACAGAAGTTTACTTATTAGTAACAAATGTTAAAAGTTGTGAAAATGTATTGTGCGGGGTAAAATGGTCTTGCTATGGGGTATGTATATTACATATATTACACGACATGTCAAAACACATCAAAATAATGGAGCATAATGGACCACAAATTTGGACTTTAGGCTTTGGTTTAAGCTCTTGCATCTTGGTAGAGAAGTGAGATTATAAATTAAAGTTTTGTATTTATGTATTTCGTTGAATAATTTAGTAAAATGCTGGATTATTTCAATAATTCACGTGTTGTAAGTAATTTTTCTTGTAGATAGAGTATACATACAGCATAGCTTTATTTATGTAAAGCTAATATATTGTGGCGACCTATGCTTACATCACAGCCGCTTCATGCTGCTCCTGTCAAAACATACCGATCATTTTATCCCAATCTGGATCTGGTCCATTTGCCATGAGTGAATCATTTTACTAACTTTTACTTTAAAAACTTTACCTTAAAGTAAAATAGTTGCTGTATTCACGTAAGTCATATATAAATATCATGTGCTCGAATATATATCCATTTCCATTTTAACTCTAATTATGTGTTACGATAGCTTATTTTCGAGACGGTGAAAATTATATCGTTTTGAGCAAACTTTTTATCCTTTTTAACATGTTTTAAAAATTGCCAATAAAGCAGGTCACCATTTCGCCCTACCTAACCATTATTTCCCAGGTTCCCCTACACATAACATACTTGTGCCGCACAAAATTATATGCAACTTTTCCTCGAGGGAATAGTTTTTTGTTAAACGAATGCTTAGTATGAAAGTACTTTTTATATGAACGATAATCAAAATTAAAAAAAAAAAATGATCAACGATTACCGATTGTGATTTTGATTTCCCATAGGCACCGAAAAACGCACCAGGAACACAAATTATGTTATTCGTTGTGCGAGATTTTGCTCTTTACAGAGATGTAATGATTGAGCATTTAGATTTGCTCGTTATGCGAATTATGCTCATTTTATTAAGGATACTCATTATGAGGAGTTCCAGTGTATATGCCGGGTTTCATTGATCGTACTCGCTAGTGTAATTTAGATTTTCACTAGCGCATCTGGCGACGACTGTCCGAAGCATTTTGTCAAACAATTTGGATCCACTTAAGAAAATATTGTAATTTTCCATGTTTTTTACTTAAACTGGACTGGAAAGGCTTTTTTATTGATTTTTGTCGTTTCTCATGCAAACATGGTTGAAATATTTTCAGAACATATTTGTCTACAAATTACAAAGCTTTTGCAGTCCAGTTTAAGTAAAAAACATGGGAAAATAACATTTTCAGAAGCGGCTCCAAATTGTTTGGGAAAATGCTTTGATCATCTGCCGCCAGATGTGCTAGTGAAATTCGAAATTACAATAGCGAGTACGGACAATGTACTCAGGTTTTTATATACATTGTTTTTTTAAATATGATACATGTTCATTCATAAAAATATATTCTAATTATGCCTTGTTTGTTCGTCAGACATTTGGCATGGTGTATCGCTGCATATATTGTTATTTGTTTTTTTTTCTTTTTTTCTTTATGATCATGTGTGTTTTTATCCAACGTCATTTATTATTATATTTGCTAAATACATAATAGTTTAGATTATGGCTAAACAGCTAAGAATACTCTTTTAGCGGGTTAGTTCGTTCAATATTTTAAATTTCAAGTCAATGAAAACGATTTCTACGGCACAATCACTGCTTTCACATTGAATAAATTGAATACATGAATAAATTGAAATAGAGGAAAAAAGCGATTTTAATTAAAAAAACTGAATTTTCGTTATGTGAGTCTTTGAAAAAGCTAGGCTTTTGTAGGCGTGGCTTTTTTTTTTTAGTGTAGTATTAGATTGAAAAACTCGTAAAAATTTGTAAAAGTTTTACACTTTGTCAAAATTGCTTGTCAACTGCAAAAAAGAGCTTTTCTCGTGGCCGCACCAAAAATATACACAAGAACGACAAAAAGCTCCAACATCTGAATATCATCGATATTTTGTTTAAGAAGTACTAAATAGGTGTAAACATCAATTCGAATTATGAATTTTAGCATTTATATCCTAGCAATGGGTCACAACTGCGCCAAATAGCTTTTTGTTAACGCTTTTTCGCGAACGTAAAATGTTGTCACTTTTTGTAAGCTTTTGTCAACTTTATTTCCGTTTTTTGCTCATTTGTTATTCGAAAAAAAACCAACATTTTATTTTGCGTTACTTAACAAAAGTTAAACTCCCCCTCTCCCCCATGTAATAAATCGTAACGTTTGACGACACCCTCCCCCCTCACTCCCCCTATCAGCGTTACATAGTTAATTAATGACGCCTTAGTGCATTTGGCGGCGGCTGACCGAAGCATTTTGTCAAACAGTTTGGAGCCGCTTCAGCAAATATGTTATTTGTCCATGTTTTTAACTTAAACTGGACTGAAAAAGCTTTGTGATAGATAAATATGTTGTGCAAGTATTTCATCCATTTTCGCTTTCAAAAACGGTCAAAAAAGCTTCTTAATGAGGGATCCATTGATTGAAGCATTGATGGTCAGCGCCAGCCACCGCCAGATGCACTAGTGAAAATCAAAATTACACTAGCAAGTACGGACAATACGCACCGGCCTTTGCGTTTTATAACAATTATTTTCAGCCCAAACTTAGTGCTCATAAATAAAACATTTTTGAAGCTTGGAAATTTTGTTTTGTTTTCTTTTTTCCGTATGTTTTTGCCCATTGTACTGTGCGTTGCATTCCGCATCGAAATTCTATAGTACATCAAATCCAGTAGAATATTGCAGTCACGATGAGCATGATATGAAAGTAGAAGAAGTCTATCAGGATTTATGCTCGATACAGAATGCTTCGCGTAACCAGGTATGATTTCTATTATTATTGTTTATTTTAATCGATTATTTAACAGTTTGTTTTAATGTTTAATTCAAAATAGTAATAATAATTTAAACGATTTAATTTTTGACGTTCATAGCAGTGTGCATAATTTTAAACGAAATAATGTTTCTTATATGTGCCTTCTAACCCTTGTTTATCGCCAAACAGTTAGCTTCATCATCCAACAACTTAGAACAGCGAGACTTTGTAATTAAGGAACTGCTCGATACGGAGAAAAACTATCTCGAAGCTTTGAATGCATTGAAATACATCTTTATGCAACCTCTCGAAAAGCTTCTACCCAAAGAAGAGATACGAGCCATTTTCCCTTGCATTAGAGAACTTGTCGAAATTCATAATAAATTTTTGGATCGATTGCATGAGGCCGTTTGTCCAGGATCCAAGCTGAAGCTCAGTACCACCTTTCTGGAATTCAGAGAACCATTTCTAATTTATGGCGAATACTGTTCCAGCATGACAAGCGCAGTTGAAACTTTGAGAGAGGCGTGCAAAAAATCAAACACAGTCGAGCAGACCGTCTTGGTAAGTAGCTATCTTTTATGATAAAATTAAAACATTTGGTTGATAATTCCAAGAACGATGCTGTACAAAATGTTTCATTGCATGATGTGATTGTATTTTTTTTTATAAATTACTAGTTGGCGCGGTAAACCTAGTTATTCTCAAATAACTAAAATAATTCATCTCTGTTTTGTTACTTGGGATATGTGATAGAGCATCGTAAACCGGTGTGAACTTTTTTCTTCTTTGGCACAACAACCGCGGTCGGTCAAGGCCTGCCAGTACCCACTAGTGAAGTGGAGCTTGGCTTTCAGTGACTTATTGTAACCATAGCAGGATATTCAGTCCTACGTATGGGGGCACGGTCTATTCGGGACTTGGACCCATGACGGGCATGTTGTTACGTCGTACGAGTTGATGGCTGTACCACCAGACCGCCCCAAACTTTACATCTACTCCCGGTGGGAACTTTACATCTACTATAAAACGCTAGGCACCTTATACCGAGTGTCAAATTGGTGTATACAACAACAATCTTGCTTCTTGTATGGGAAAAATTACTAATTAGAAGAAAAGGTGTAACATCTGAAAAAGTTGTAGAGTAACTGTACCAGTTTTCGGCCTTGTATCTGTTTTCGGCAGAGTAACTAAAACCGTGAAATCAAGCAAAAACATGTTGAAAATTGACTCAACGTATATTTTTTGAATAGAAATATGGTCATTTGTTATTCATATACAAACTTTCACATCATTTCCTTGTATATCTATCTATCTATCCTATAACAAATTTTACAAAAAAGTTCTCATTTTCAATCTCGCTATAGAGCGTTACTATTTCACTCCATAGTGAGACGATGTTGGCTAGTGAGATGATGTTAGGTGCGGATAGCTTGGATGATTATTGTACCGTTTTGGTTTTTTTGCACACTTTGCACAGACATAGCAATTTATCGATGTAGGCGTTGGACGAAAAACGACAAACCATAAACAAACATACGCATAACGTCTATTCGTATATGAAGTTGTGTATGGCCGCAAATATACGACGCGCGTTTCCGCGGGCACGTTCAAACGCGTATAACAGTTTCGCAGAGATATCCAGCATGAGCATGTCTGCGTTTCGGCGGTAGTGCGTTTGAATGAAATTTCATTTCTATGGCTGGATCGTTACACGCGTTTCTGCGGGCGCGGGCTTCGAAAAAAATTGTCGAAGGGAATGTCCCACAATCCTCTGTTATTGTAGGACGCAAACGTGAACTACTTTTGTCGCCAACAAATCACGATCAGTAAAACATCGAAGAATCCGAACAGAATTGGCTACTGCAAGCTGTTGAGAACCTCAAAGCGCTACAACTCTTTAATCAGTACCTGTGTGAAAAGACGCCACGGAAGGCGCTGACGATATTTCTGAGTATGCCACATTTAGCCAACTGTGTGCAGATACAGCCAGACCTGCTACAATGCGCCGTATCCGCTGCCGAAATATTTTCCCTGGTGGACGTGGAGCACTCTTATGCTTTCGATGTGCTGGACAACATATTAGTAAACATATTAGTAAAGTGAACCGATTGAACAACGAACAACGAACTGTGTACGATGTAATTACCGCAGCAGTGAACAGCTACGGTTTGACAGAACAATCCAGCCGAGAGGAGACACACAATGGACAGATATATTTCCTTGATGGACCTGGTGACACTGGGAAGCCATTTGGGCTCGAAACTATACTAGGTTGTCACCAATCAAAAATGGAAATCGCAGTGGCTTCGAGTGGAATTACTGCTAGTGACCGGGGGACGTGCGCTACACTCTACATTCAAGCTACAGGCATCACTGGTTTTATAGAACGAGAGATCCATAACCAGCCATTATGCTTTAGAACAAGGGTCTCCAAACATTTCAGTTCGCGGGCCGCATTGCCTCACATATAATGGTGTTGAGGGCCATTTTTTCGTTGCATGTATCTAATGCGGACGTTTAAATTTCGTCTTTATGAGAAAATACTAACATAATATACAAAACTTCCATAGCTGTTTATTTTTTATGCTTGGTCTACGTCTCTAAAAAGCAATTATTAAGTTTTCTTTAAAAATAGGCACAATAATTCACTACTTATTTTGACCTTCACAAAGATGCCACGGGCCGCGTTTAGGGTATTGCGTTTGCGGGAAGAAATGCGTGTGTAGACAGCCCAGACTATTCAAGATGCTGAAGAGCAGGAAGAGTTCGTAGAATTTCTGCTCTGCATCGGCGAGCATCATAGGACATACGGCATACGACATTTCCCGGATTCGGTAGGGGGTATACCAAGATACCACGTGATTTGATATTGCCTGGAACATCTGATCTAAATGTAAAGTAAATATATCGCAAACAGTGAATTTTAATACATAAATTATTTATTTCAAAAGGTACACCATGCACAATTTAATTTATGAAATATTAAAAGAATAAAATTAAGCAATCATAAATTTATATGCTGCAATGTATGTTATATATAATGTAAGCACACACAAACATATTTTACAAACGATCCAAAAACAAAATGGTTGATTGAAGCGCAATTCTTATATGCCTCTCAATAAACGCTGCTTACCCCCGTAACCGGGCTATTTTAACTAGTCTATAATACACATTATAGCAACGACTAACGGTGCGTTATTGCCGTTAATTTCGCTTGAAAAGTAACGACTGTTGCAGCGTGTGCACACTATAAAACAAAAGAGAGTAGCTCCTAACCAGACTACTTTGATGAGACTACTTTATCTCTCTTTTTTCATTGAACATTTTTGCACACTTTTTCTCTCGCTTTACTTATCCTATTGCTCTCTTACTATTTTATTCATTATTCTTCATCGTTTTCCGTTTTTTATCAAATCAAAGAAACGCCAAAGAAATCAAGCAATAATTCTTTGTGTAATTTTTGGAGTGCAATAATGATCAAAGAAGAGCAGGTTAAAGAAACATAGTCCAATCATGAATAGTTCTTTTTATATAATCTGAGTTAAGGATAATAAGTTGTCGTATGATGTAAATAAGAACTGTAAGGAAGCTTTTTAGTCCAAAGAAGTACGAACAGTGAAAGAGTATGAGTAAATACTCTACACCAAAATCAAATATCATACGCCATGGTTTTTCCAAAACTGCCTTCATAAATTCGATTGCAAAACTCTGTAATCGGGCTAAATTAACTTGTATTTTTCAAAAGATCAAGTAAAATGTGCAGTAATGATGGGGAAAACAAAGATTTCGTCGGAATCGATTCCGGCTAGCTCCGAAATTTTCTGGAATCGATTCCGGATAGTAGGTTTGGAATCAGTTTCCAGAATCGATTCTGGAACCAATTTCAGAATCGGCTCCGGAACCAACTCTGGAATCGGCTCCCGAACTGGTTCCGGAAATGGCTCCGAAATTGGTTCCGGAATTAGTTACGGAATCGGCTCCGGAATCGGCTCCGGAATCAGAATTGGCTCCGGAATCAGAATCAGATCCGGGATCGGAATCGCTTCCGGAATTGGCTCGGGAATCAAAATCGGTTCCGTCATCGGAATTGACTCCGAAATCAGAATTGGCTTCGAAACGGAGTCCGTTTGGGCATCTTCATAGGAATAGGCGTTTGGGTTCAATGATGCTATGTGTTGATAGCGACAAATAATCAAAATTTACTCGTAAATGATCTATTCACATGGAGATTCGCGGACTTTTTTCGCTTCCCACACTTCTTATTTCAATTCAAACCATTCCATTTCTGGAGTCAAGTTCTGATTCCGGAGCCGATTCCGATCCTGGAATCGATTCCGGAGTCAACTCCGAAGCCGATTCCGATCCTGGAATCTATTCGGCAACTCCGGAATCGGCTCCGAAACCAACTCCGGAATCGGCTCCGGAATCGACTCCAGAATCGGAATCGATTCCAGCATCGGAATCGGCCCCGGAATTGATTCCGAACACGGAATCGGAATCGGGTAGGTCCGATTCCGAGCTCCCACCACTAATGTGCAGAGTTAAAAAAATATCGGCAGATTTGCTGTCAGCCAATAGTTTGGCAGGTTTCGTTACTAAGAGAACCAGAGCAGTAAAACTATGAAAGTGTGGTTTTTATGAAAGATTCTTTGGTTACATAATTTATTCTAGCCCGCTTGGAATTTTAAAATCATAGAAATCAAGTAATTATTATCTTCAAACACAGACAAACCGACGTGACACTTCGAACAAAATGAGCTTCAAAAGTTGTCTACTTATTTCAAATGAAAATACGTTACACACTAGCGCCATCTCTATAATGATTCTCTTACTACACTGACACAGACAAGAAACTACTGAACTTCCTTTTTGTTTTTTTCAAATTCTAGTGCGCATTGTTTTATCCACTTCTCGCATCTTTTATTTTGATTTGGAAACTTATAAAATGATTTTTCTAGGTGTTTTGTCCAATAATTCTCACAAAATCTTGCCTCACTCTTCATTTGCAATTTGTGTTTAGAAAAGTGGTTTACATCTAAGATGCCGTGAACAGAGCTTACTTTGGGAGAAGTGATCGCCTCACTAGCAAATGACAAATGACTTTCGTGTGGGACACTTTTGTAACGCAAGTGTCACGTCGGTTTGTCGGTGCTTAAAATGCTGCCGAAAATAGGTACTCGGTAAATGTTGTTTTTTGACAGACCAATGTTGTGGGCTCCTGCCAACATTTGTTGTATCAAATATAATCAATTTCACGATAAATAATCCAATAACTTTACCGCAGGACTCCATACAGCATAACACGGAGCGCAACATAACAACTGACAGCTGCCAAACGCTTCAAAAAACGCTTTATTACTGGTACCATGTTTTGAATATCCTTAGTAGGCCGCTCATTGTTCGTAGAAAAGCTACCCCGCTGCGCAAAGCGATCGAAAACTCAGCGTCTCGCTCAATGTAGCTAGAGAACAAAAACCAATAATGATAAAGCGTGGTGAAAAAGAAAAGAGGCGAGAAAGAGAACGTGGGTGTGAACTATTTTTCGGCCATTATCATTTTTGCGCCAACACGGTCGCGTACCGGAGCTTTTTTGTCAAAAAGAGACATACACATACAGCGCGGTCTCTCGAAATACCGTAAACGCTTCAACCGATCAAGGGCTTCGTTCGGTTCTTCGGACGTTTTTGCTCGCTTTCTCGATCGGTTTCGGCGGAAAGCGAGCTAGAAAGCGAGCTCAAAAACTGCTCGATTTTGTTGTGCGGGTACCAACCTACTCCGATAACCGAAAGTTGATGAAACGCTTTACCTCCTTCCCCAAGCGTTTTCTGAAGCGTTGGGCAGCTGTCAGTTGTTATGTTGCGCTCCGCAGCTGTGTGGAGTCCTGCGGTGAGAAAACGCTTGGGAAAGGAGGTAAAGCGTTTTATTAACTGTTGGTCATCCCCGCTGCGCAAATTCGAGCAGTTTCCAGCGCAGGAAATGTACCAAAATCTGCGCTGGCCAGCGCAGATTCCCGCTGCGCAAAGCAACGGAAGAAATCAAGGCGTTCGGAGAATTTTATGATGCCTTCCTTTTCTCTCCAACGGAAAATTTGTCAAGCAGCCAGTCGAGCTACCCGACCCTGGCTCTACCTCATACCCCTCGCCTGACCACGTTGTCGAAAGTTTGGATGTGTTGGTGCGCCAGACGGCCAATCGCTGTCAGCCGTCGTCCGTGCTTTTTCCCTCCATAGCGCTATCTCTTTCTGGCGTGTGGACAATGCTCATGAGTTGCTGTGGCGCTTAAACAAGCCGTTAACAAACATTGCGGCGAAGAAGTTTTATATTTTCCGCACCGAGTCTGAACTCGTTGGGAAGCGCCAAGACAGGAGGATTTTACCGTCCGACTTGGCTTGGAACAGACAAACAACTTAGTCTTTGAGTTCTTGTGCTTGAAAGTCGATTTATTCATGCTTATTCCTAACTTATATACTAATTTTCTGCTGATCGATCGCGATCAGCAGTTTTTATTTGGTCGATATTGTTTACATTAGATTTGCTTACAATTGTTTTCGTTCGGTCGGTCAGTTCCCAGGCCGTGATGACCTAATTATGCGGCGCTGTCATCAACATCCTGACCCCCGTAATTCCTCGTAGAGGGGTTACTATTTGGTGACGGTTTAAACGGCGGGGGGCGTAAAGTGTACATTTTAGCTCGTACTTGTTTGATAATAAATGCTATGGTTATTCCTAATATTAAAGTGGCGACGCAGGCTATTGTACTTGTAATTATTATGCGGTAGAGCTGATCCCTATTTGTTTCTTCTTTTTGCTCTGCGCTTAAATTCAGTATTTTGGCCAGCGGCTTGAAATACATTTTTGTTTCTACAGCTTCAATTTTCATGGTTGGCTGGATTTCTATGTTCTTGGTCTGTATTTTACAGTCTTGGCTAAGTGTTATTACCCCAGCTTGATACGCGGGATGTGTCAGTGTTTTGTTACATTTGAGGTATATTTCGTTAGGATGAGAAGAGTAGTATAGGATTTTGTTCGGCTGGGAGAGTTTTACAAATTTGGTTATTGAGTTTTTAATTGGTTTTATACCACACAAGCATTCTGATTTTATATGTCTGAAAGATGAGGATATACAATCCAAATCTCTTCTAACGGCTACATCGGAGGACACGTGATGAGTGCTATTGTATCGCGTAATATCTGTAGGGTATATATAGTGCATATCGTTTATAGCTATTACATTTTCATCTAAGTCCAGAGTTGTAAAGTTTTTTAGGTTTGGTATTACAGTGATATGGAATATTTCGAATCTCTCTTGCGAAACGATGACGTTTTCAATATGTAATATTATTTCTCCCCTAAATAACTCTTTGCTTGAAATTCGGGGGTGGTCTAGAATTATATACCCATCGGGTAACCTTGATTGTATCTTCTCGGAAATTTTCGTCGAGTCGAATATGCTAAGGGGCTGGATTTCTAACTCTAGATACCTTGTCGTAATGTATTGTACTATGTCTTCAGCTAGCATGATTGTTTCTGTGACATGCTTTATAAGTACGTTTTTTTGTTTTCATTGAAGCTTTTATTAAGACTCTTAATACCTTCGTTTATGTGGTCTATTTTCATATTGAGTTCGTTTCTAAGTCTGTCACCCTGCTTGATTTTATGAGTCATGTCTTCCGATATATGTTTCAATTTCTGGTCTTCAGAAGCTCTAAAGAGGGCTAACTGTTCGTCAATATCGTCTTCTCCAAAAAGAATACCTTTCAAAAATCCAAATATGCCGCTAGATCGTTTGGTTCGCCTTTTTACTGCAGTCTGTGAGAGTTGAAGTGCGTGTCGAATGTTTTGTTGTAATGTCAATTTCAAATTTAGAAGATTTGTGTCCATGTCGCTCAGTGCCTTGAATACTGTGGTCACCTCTTTCTCCATTGTCAGTAAAGTCTCTGTGTCATTTTCGGGGTGTATTTTCGTGTGGAAGGTTGTTTCCCACACACCCCTTTTCAAGAGAAGCGTTCCTTCGTGGTCGAAGAATATACCAGCTTCTTCAACTGGTTTAACTGAAAGATTGTCTGTTAATTTCCATGCGGCTAACAGGCTTATAATGAATAGATACCGGGCCATTATAAGGTTTTACGAGATGCTTCCTCCTTTTTGCAGGAGGAGTTTTTAATTGTTCAGCTAATTTCTTGACGTAGGCGATGTTGACCGGTCTTTTAACTCCCCACGAAGGTACGTCTGCAATTTTCTTGCCCTTTACTTCTAGTACTGATAAGTTGATAACAGGGCGTTTGTATTCGCCGTTTTCAACTTTAATCTTTGCGGATCTAACTTGCCCGTCTTTAGCGGGATAAACTTCTACTACCCGGCCCTTTAACCACCTACCCACGCGTTGTTCGTCTGGGAAGACGACTATGTCATCAGGTTGTATTGGGTCTGAGCGTTCTATCCACTTTTCTCGTTTGGCTAATGTTGGGAGGTACTCCTTCAACCAACGATCCCAATAGTTTTGGGTGATAACTTGTGCCTTCTTCCAGTTGTTTCTGCTAGCTTCAGCTGCTGAAATCCCGGCTGGCGTAGGTTCGGCCTCTCCGGAACACCCTATCAAGAAGTGAAACGGTGTGAGAGGTTCGTCGTCTTCAGTTTCGAGGGGGATGTGAGTAAGAGGTCTATTATTGAGAATAAATTCGATCTCGATAAAGGCCGATCTTAATACTTCTTCTGGCATATTATCATTATTTGGCAGCAAACTCTTGACCTCTCGGACCATTCTCTCCCATACACCCCCATAGTGAGGCGCGGCCGGGGGATTGAAGTGCCATTTGATACCGTTGGTTGCACATCTTTCGATGAGTTCCGTTATTTGCCTGTTTGCCCCAACGAAGTTTGTACCATTGTCACTGTATATGTGACAAATCTTTCCACGCCTATGCTGCACATTTTTTAGGCACATTATGAAGGAATTTGTACTTAAGTCTTTAGCGATTTCTAAATGTATAGCGCGCGTTGTCATACACGTGAATATCGCTCCCCATCTTTTTTCTACCCTTCTTCCGATTGACACTGTCATGGGTCCAAAGTAATCCACACCTGTATGGGTGAAGGGTTTTTTGAACACAGCGGCTCGGCTTTCTGGAAGGGGGGCCATCATCGGGGCAATGGGACGTGCGCGTTCATTTTTGCAACGCTGGCATTTGCTGATCACGCTTCTTACCACGGCCCTAAGGTCGATTACCCAAAACCTTTGCCGGATTGCCGCAATAACTGTTTCCATCTTTTTATGCATGTAGCGTTCATGATAATGCTGTATGATCAATTCTGTCACGTGATGCCTCTTGGGTAATATTATGGGTTGTTTCACGTCATCGGAGAGGTAGCATATATTTGCTAATCGTCCCCTTGCTCGTAGTAGTCCTTCTATTACTTGTGGATTGAGATTCTTTATTGTGCTGTTTTTAGAGACTTGTCCATTGAGTGAAAGCTGAACTAAATCATCTTCGTATATCTCCCATTGTGCCTTTTGCAATAGGAGGTTTTCTGCTTTATCCAGGTTTTCCTTTTCTACTATCGGGGAAAATGCTAATCGCTTGACCTTGCTTTTCAAAAATTCTATATATTTTAAATTGATTGCCAGTAATCTCTTCAGTCTTAGCCAATTTGAACACCATTCGGTTTTTATAAAGTTGAATGTTCTCTTCTCTATGGTTTTAATCATAAGATTTGGACGGATTTCTTCATGAGTAATGATTAGCTTGGGGTCCCTATATTCAATTTCCCTTTGTTTAAGAAATACTGGGCCATTCAGCCATATAGATTTTCTTGTAACTACCTTGGTTGCTTCGTCTGCAGGATTACTTTCGGAGGAGACCCACTTCCATTGACTAGCATTGGTAGTATCTAAAATCTCTCCAATTCTTACCGCCACAAATTGTTTGTACTTTTGTGGATCGGCATTGATCCATCCTAGGACGGTTTTGGAATCTGACCAATAATAGTCCCTATCAGTGGTAATTCTTAATTCCTCCTTAACAGTCTCGGCGAGTCTGACTCCGAGTACTGCTGCTTGAAGTTCCAGCTTAGGAATTGAGAGTGGTTTTATTGGTGCCACTCTCGTTTTTGCCGCCACTATGTTTACGTCAATCCCCTTTTCTGTTAATGTTCTTAAGTACACTACTGCTGCGAACGCTTTCTCCGAAGCGTCAACGAAAGTGTGTAACTCAGTTACTTCGATATTGCTAGCCACCGAGTAGCATCTAGGTATTTGTATGTGTTCTAGTTCCTTATTCTTTCCTTCCATCTTTGCCATTGTTCCATTATGCGTTCTGGTACTGGGCTATCCCAATCCAGTTCTGTTTTCCAAATTTCTTGGATGATGACCTTCGCTTGCGTAGTATAGTTTGCCGCTAGCCCCAATGGATCATATATTTTCATCAAGTAGGCTAGCATTTCTCTTTTTGAAATTATGGAACACGGGGTATGCTTAAGTTTATACCTTAACACATCGTTTGTTTTGTCCCAGTATTGCCCCAAAATTTTCTCAAAATTCATATCTTTATTAGAGATGTGCAGCAGCTCTTGTTGTGAGGATCTATCATCTGGGATGCTTCTTATTACCTCCTGACAGTTAGAAACGAAATTTCTCATAAAGAAATGCGCTCTATCATGTATGAGGCAAACCTCGTTAATAGTCTTGATTGCATCATTGATAGTCCGAAAACTATCAAGATAATCATCAACATAGTGGTTTTTTACTATTGCTTCCACTGCAGTGGGGTATTTGTCTTTATATTTTAAGGCGTTTTCATTTTTAACGAACTGGGCACAAGCAGGAGAGCATGTGGCACCGAAGGTCATGACGTTCATAACGTATACTTGGGGTTCGTTGCGTGGATTATCCCTGAACAAAAATCGTTGAGCCACTTGATGTTCTTTGCGGATCCGTATCTGATGGAACATCTCCTTGATGTCCCCTGAACAGGCGATAGGGTATTCGCGAAAGCGGATTAATACTCCAAAAATTGACGTAGTGGCGTCTGGTCCGGACAAGAGAGTAGAGTTAAGTGAAATCCCTTCGTTCTTTGCAGCTGCATCGAAAACCAGTCTTGGTTTTGGAGTTGGCTTATTTGGATTGATGACCATAAAATGGGGAATGTAATTGATCTTTGGATCTCTATTCAGCAATTCAAATGGTGTTAGTTTACGAGCGTAACCTTTCTGAACATAATCAGTAATTTGATTTTTATACCAGGTTTTCATCTCGTCATTACCTTTCATTTTCCGTTCTTGACCTTCGAGCCTTCTTAGCGCCTGTGCGTAGCTGCTTGGTAAGGATACATTGGGATTTTTCCAAAGTAGGCCAATCTCATACTGATTATTTGTATATTTCAGTGTGTCATTCATTACATTTAGGGCTCTTTCATGGTCCTTTGATTTTGGGGTGAATTTGGTTTCCCTTACGCCAAATTCTTCTGTTGAAAAAAACCTTTTCATCAGGTCCCTCATTGACTTTTCTTCCTCCTCTTTCTTATCCTGTATTGTGAAAAGATGTTGATTTTCTTTTGCATCACCATCTCTGCACTTTCCAAATACGACCCAACCAATGCGTGTTTTGTGTGCCACTGGTTCATTGGGCGCTCCTGATTTGGACACCACAGCTTGCGTGTAATAGGCATGTGGAAGTCCTAACAGAATGGTGGGTTTAGCATTTTTGTAGCTTGAAATATTTACCGTCTTTAAGTGGGAAAATTTTCTCTTCAACACGTTTGCATTGATGCTTTGAGTGGGTAGGTCCAGTTCATTTACTGTCCTAATGTCCTTGACATAAAGCAGCCTGCCGTTTGGACCTCTGAGTTTCAGAGATACCGACGTGCTTGTATCTTCTACCTGGTTGCATCCATTTGTCCACGAAAGTGTTAACGGCTTCCTTGGGCCATGCAGATTTAGTTTCTGTCATAGGCTTTCTGTCATGAGGCTCGTTGAGGATCCTGGGTCTATCAATGCAAATGTTTCGATGGAGTTGTTTTCGTTATAGACAGTTATTGGCAGAACTTGAAATAGGTATTGTTCCGAGTTTTGATGAAAATTTAAATGTGCTTTTGACGCCGCGCCCATTGAGTTGAATTTTTCTTCATGCAATATGGTGTTGTGTAGTCGTCCACAACCATCCACTGTACACTGCGGCCTTGAGCGACAGTTAATGGCCGCATGGTTAGAGAATTTGCAGCAGTTAGTGCAAACGTTTTTCTCCTTCAGCATTTTCCATCTTTCGTTTACTGAGGCATTCTTTAGCTTGTAACAAGATATGGTTTCATGAGGACGGCTGCAAATTAGACAGCTTTTATTTGAAATTTGATGGCTGGCTGAATAGTGAGTATTCAGCCTCGCCGGTCTGTCTCTTTGACCACCTTCCATAGCAAGAAGTGTGATCGCCACGTCTTCTGTTGGTTTCAACCATTTGCTGAAATCTTTCAAGGTTTTGATTTTGTCACCTTCCTCGTTAAGTGAATCTCTGAGCCACCTGGTTTTAAGGTCCGGAGAGAGTTTTGCGACCAGATCTGTAAGGAGCCTTTGGTCCATCAAGTACTCCGTTTGGTTCAACATGGTCTGACTCCGAGTACTGCTGCTTGAAGTTCCAGCTTAGGAATTGAGAGTGGTTTTATTGGTGCCACTCTCGTTTTTGCCGCCACTATGTTTACGTCAATCCCCTTTTCTGTTAATGTTCTTAAGTACACTACTGCTGCGAACGCTTTCTCCGAAGCGTCAACGAAAGTGTGTAACTCAGTTACTTCGATATTGCTAGCCACCGAGTAGCATCTAGGTATTTGTATGTGTTCTAGTTCCTTTATTCTTTCCTTCCATCTTTGCCATTGTTCCATTATGCGTTCTGGTACTGGGCTATCCCAATCCAGTTCTGTTTTCCAAATTTCTTGGATGATGACCTTCGCTTGCGTAGTATAGTTTGCCGCTAGCCCCAATGGATCATATATTTTCATCAAGTAGGCTAGCATTTCTCTTTTTGAAATTATGGAACACGGGGTATGCTTAAGTTTATACCTTAACACATCGTTTGTTTTGTCCCAGTATTGCCCCAAAATTTTCTCAAAATTCATATCTTTATTAGAGATGTGCAGCAGCTCTTGTTGTGAGGATCTATCATCTGGGATGCTTCTTATTACCTCCTGACAGTTAGAAACGAAATTTCTCATAAAGAAATGCGCTCTATCATGTATGAGGCAAACCTCGTTAATAGTCTTGATTGCATCATTGATAGTCCGAAAACTATCAAGATAATCATCAACATAGTGGTTTTTTACTATTGCTTCCACTGCAGTGGGGTATTTGTCTTTATATTTTAAGGCGTTTTCATTTTTAACGAACTGGGCACAAGCAGGAGAGCATGTGGCACCGAAGGTCATGACGTTCATAACGTATACTTGGGGTTCGTTGCGTGGATTATCCCTGAACAAAAATCGTTGAGCCACTTGATGTTCTTTGCGGATCCGTATCTGATGGAACATCTCCTTGATGTCCCCTGAACAGGCGATAGGGTATTCGCGAAAGCGGATTAATACTCCAAAATTGACGTAGTGGCGTCTGGTCCGGACAAGAGAGTAGAGTTAAGTGAAATCCCTTCGTTCTTTGCAGCTGCATCGAAAACCAGTCTTGGTTTTGGAGTTGGCTTATTTGGATTGATGACCATAAAATGGGGAATGTAATTGATCTTTGGATCTCTATTCAGCAATTCAAATGGTGTTAGTTTACGAGCGTAACCTTTCTGAACATAATCAGTAATTTGATTTTTATACCAGGTTTTCATCTCGTCATTACCTTTCATTTTCCGTTCTTGACCTTCGAGCCTTCTTAGCGCCTGTGCGTAGCTGCTTGGTAAGGATACATTGGGATTTTTCCAAAGTAGGCCAATCTCATACTGATTATTTGTATATTTCAGTGTGTCATTCATTACATTTAGGGCTCTTTCATGGTCCTTTGATTTTGGGGTGAATTTGGTTTCCCTTACGCCAAATTCTTCTGTTGAAAAAAACCTTTTCATCAGGTCCCTCATTGACTTTTCTTCCTCCTCTTTCTTATCCTGTATTGTGAAAAGATGTTGATTTTCTTTTGCATCACCATCTCTGCACTTTCCAAATGCGTGTTTTGTGTGCCACTGGTTCATTGGGCGCTCCTGATTTGGACACCACAGCTTGCGTGTAATAGGCATGTGGAAGTCCTAACAGAATGGTGGGTTTAGCATTTTTGTAGCTTGAAATATTTACCGTCTTTAAGTGGGAAAATTTTCTCTTCAACACGTTTGCATTGATGCTTTGAGTGGGTAGGTCCAGTTCATTTACTGTCCTAATGTCCTTGACATAAAGCAGCCTGCCGTTTGGACCTCTGAGTTTCAGAGATACCGACGTGCTTGTATCTTCTACCTGGTTGCATCCATTTGTCCACGAAAGTGTTAACGGCTTCCTTGGGCCATGCAGATTTAGTTTCTGTCATAGGCTTTCTGTCATGAGGCTCGTTGAGGATCCTGGGTCTATCAATGCAAATGTTTCGATGGAGTTGTTTTCGTTATAGACAGTTATTGGCAGAACTTGAAATAGGTATTGTTCCGAGTTTTGATGAAAATTTAAATGTGCTTTTGACGCCGCGCCCATTGAGTTGAATTTTTCTTCATGCAATATGGTGTTGTGTAGTCGTCCACAACCATCCACTGTACACTGCGGCCTTGAGCGACAGTTAATGGCCGCATGGTTAGAGAATTTGCAGCAGTTAGTGCAAACGTTTTTCTCCTTCAGCATTTTCCATCTTTCGTTTACTGAGGCATTCTTTAGCTTGTAACAAGATATGGTTTCATGAGGACGGCTGCAAATTAGACAGCTTTTATTTGAAATTTGATGGCTGGCTGAATAGTGAGTATTCAGCCTCGCCGGTCTGTCTCTTTGACCACCTTCCATAGCAAGAAGTGTGATCGCCACGTCTTCTGTTGGTTTCAACCATTTGCTGAAATCTTTCAAGGTTTTGATTTTGTCACCTTCCTCGTTAAGTGAATCTCTGAGCCACCTGGTTTTAAGGTCCGGAGAGAGTTTTGCGACCAGATCTGTAAGGAGCCTTTGGTCCATCAAGTACTCCGTTTGGTTCAACATGGTCATATTTTCCACCATGTTATTCAGTGCGTTACAGAACTCAATAATCGAAGATGGATTTTCCAAAGATGCCCGTTTAACCACCATAAGGTCTTTTAGTAAGGCGTTAAAAATGCTAACTGGGTTGCCATATAACCTCCCCAATCTTTCCAAGATTGCATCCACGTTACTTGGGTTCAACATCAACCCGCTAACGGATCGCAATGCATCTCCCTTAAGGTGAATTTGGAGCCGTGTAAGGTTTTCCAAATTCGTAAATTTTTCTGTTCGAGTGGTTTCTTCGAATAGTAGTTTAAAACGAGGCCATGTTCTATAATTGCCATAGAAATCCGGAAGTTTTAAAGCTGTCTTCTTGCGTGGAGCAAAACCCAAGTTTGCCATTTTATTTACGTTTGTTGTAAGTGTCTGTAGGTCGTCTTGTAGGTGAGTTGTGTCGGATTGGTTATGTACTTCTTCATTTCTTAATATGTCTTCTAGTCTTTCGATTTCCTTCTCACACTTTTCGTTTTCTTCTCTAGTTCTTTTTTCCGCTTCAGTTTTTCCTTTTAGTAGCCTCTCTGTTTGCATTAAGGCCTCCCTATTTCCCTTGCGTTCCTCAGCTATTGTGTAGCATTTTGGACACACATATTTTTTAACGGGACCTTCTAGCTTCAGACATTTGAGATGTAACCATCTGTCACACTCGATACAATTAACTTGTGTGTCCCACTCATCGGGGTTCTTGCATAGCTTGCAATTGCCTTTCGGGTTGCTTTTAAATATGATATCCATACTACTCACTTTGCGTAACCGGTGGATAAAGTAACTGGGCTGTCGCTGCCGATCTGGATGGGTGTCGTCGTGTCGTTGCTGCTCTTACAACGCCCCTGCTTGTCCTGCTCGAGGTCGTCTTCAGGTGATCCCCCGCGATGTCGTCAGTACCCCTGTCTTCTGGTCGCCTTCAGATCCGCTGCTTGGGTAGTATTGCCGCCACGCTTTTTCGTTGGATAATCGGGTCTTCCGGGGCGATGACCATTGGCTACCGATCACCGTATCAACACACGTCAATAAGCTGGACACGTACCACTCCACTAGTTCGCACTCTTATCAACACCTTTATGTTTGTGGTTTCCCGGAAATGCTAAAGCCGGATACGGTTTAGCTCGAAGATTTCTTTTTTGTATGCACTTCCGTATCGTTACACTCCCCAACTGTTGATCTTTTCTTGATCCGCACATTTACTTGTGTTGTTGTAATTGGAGTACACTGCCGGTGCTTTACGGGAACGTCCGTAAACCGCGGTCGTTAGCGTCTTGTGAGTTTTACTACGTTCTCAACGCGAATGTGTGCCACACGCATAATTGTTTACACTGCACTTTGTTACTAGTACGCTACGTAATGATTTTCGATCAGATGTTCTCAGGTCGTCCGTTTTTAAACGCCCTTTCTGAGGTTGCGTTTCACTGCACACACACACCCTTTTGTTTTGTTTTCAAACCTGTGGTACGACCGAAACGATATAGCGAACGTCGTTTTTTACCACCGGTGTCTTTATTCAATCACAATATATCGGTGATCGTACGGCGCCTTACTGAATTCTGTCTCTGTACCTTGGACTTCTTAAGCACTGTTTCAGGCGTTTTTTTTTGCACTCGTTTGGTTTGTTGCACTTTAAGTTTTTGGCTACTATTATACATTCGCGATGTTTTCCGCTTTTACGAACCTTCCTCCGTTGGAGCGCCGGTTGTTTTTCTCTATCGGTCAGGAACACGTTCGTCAAGATCGGAAGCTAACCTCCGACTTGTATGTTCCTGCCGACTCTGGGTTTCAAGATCGGAAGTTAACCTCCGACTTGTACGTTGCGAGGTCTCTACTATTCCTCTCTGGAGCCACCATATATTTTCCGCACCGAGTCTGAACTCGTTGGGAAGCGCCAAGACAGGAGGATTTTACCGTCCGACTTGGCTTGGAACAGACAAACAACTTAGTCTTTGAGTTCTTGTGCTTGAAAGTCGATTTATTCATGCTTATTCCTAACTTATATACTAATTTTCTGCTGATAGATCGCGATCAGCAGTTTTTATTTGGTCGATATTGTTTACATTAGATTTGCTTACAATTTTTTCGTTTCGGTCGGTCAGTTCCAGGCCGTGATGACCTAATTATGCGGCGCTGTCATCAACAAGTTTAATTTTCACAAATCAAACCAACAGAGCGCAATGAGTTCAATCGCTGTAATGTAAAAATGACTACGGAATCGCTGCTCACGCTGGAGGGTTTGCTGTGCAACGCACAGAACCCCAATTTACAATAACATGTTCAGCCCGGCGCTGATTTTCATCAACTTTCCGTTTCTGCCTGCATCTAGAATAGGCATGGGACAATTGTGCGAGACCTATGCCGCACACTCAGTTCATTATAGTGTGCGGTTGATCGCCGCACGCGAAAAAGTGAACGGGTAGGTCTTCCGCACGCATACAGAACTAACTGAAATGTGCTCTGAAAGAGATGCAAGATAACTGTCGGTGTCATAGACTGAACGAAAAAAAAAACATTCGTTTTGGGTCGGCAGAATTTGTCACACACAACAACGACACAAGAAGATCGATCGCACTTTGCGCAAGAAAGAATGCACATATTGCTAGCGTGGTCAGATTGATCAATCGCACACAGCCGCACAAAAAGAACTCCTGCCGCACACAGACCCCATTCTGAGTGAGAAAGAACACTCATAGCCGATGGGTCATTCGCACACAGCCGCACGCGTGTTCAGTTGGGTCTGTCGCACACTACCGCACAAAAAGAACTCTTGTCGCACACTGCCGCACGCGCGTTCTGTTAGTTCGGTCGCTCACTGCTGCACGCGTATTCAGTGGGGTCAGTCGCACACTACCGCACGAAAAGAGCTCTTATCGCACACTGCCGCACGCGCGTTCAGTTAGTTCAGTCGCACACTGCCGCACTCGTATTCAGTGGGGTCAGTCGCACACTACCGCACAAAAAGAGCTCTTGTCGCACACTGTCGCACGCGCGTTCAGTTAGTTCAGTCGCACACAAAAGAACTCTTGCCGCACACTGCCGCACGCGCGTTCAGTTAGTTCAGTCGCACAAAAAGAACTCGTTAAGCGCACAGCAACATAAAAAAGAAAGCTTGTAGATTTTACTCATTTATATTAGCTTTTGTTACAAATCAACTTAAGTATATACAGTTTGTTCTCGAGCTACGTTTTCTAAGTTCTTGTGTGCAATTAGTATAATTGGCTCAAAGGATTCTCAAATGCAAGATAAATTACTGTTTTACCAAAAATTTTAGAGCCTCTTAAAAACCAGAAATTTTCAAATTTTCTGCATGAATTGTGATACATAAATGGTTTAATGTAAAAACCTAGTTACCTAGTTATGTATGAACCGCGTATCTCGGACTGACGGTATTTATAATTAAAAATGCAGCCTTAAAAGCAATAACTTTTTGTTCTTGCATTAAAATCTCGATAAAATTAAACATAATATTTAAAAAAATGGTACTTAGCTACAATTGAGCGACTGACCTACCGCACGCGTTCAGTTCATCATACTGAACGAACTACATCGCACGCGTTCACTGAAAAGAATCAAATTGCCCAAGCCTAATCTAGAAAGCAAGCTGATTGTGAAACCGGCATACTGGAAAGTTCACTGGCACCGCGCTGGGGCCTGCCATCGAACTGAACGTGTTAAGCATTAAGCATAACTTTGTTACACTGCGCATCGGTGTTAGTGTGTGTGCAACACTTTCGCCAAATGTGTTTTCTTCCGTGTTATGATCTATCGGAAAGGAAGGTGTTCATGAAAGGCTGAAAGACGAGTTGAAGCCCCTGTAAATGGTAACTGATGACCGGGGAGGGGGTACTGGCACACAGCTGTTGGGAGATTTAACAGTATATCTAAATTGCCAGCGGAGGGAGGGAGGGGGCTTAGGCCATGGGACCTTTACGATCATCGGTCACAGGCCCTACAATTATTGCCGGCATGAGGGGCGAGGGGGGGGGGGCAAATGGTTCTCCCGCCACAGGGCCCCAACAACCATCTTTCCGCGGGCCCTTGTCGCTAATACTCTGTCCACTTGTAAACATACGCCATACTACATACTAGAGATCTTCGGCGTCCGCCTAGTCCGTCTACCGTTAGATCCACCGCTGGTTCATGACGGTGTTTTTTGTTGAGGAGGTGCATCCTTCCTCCTGCCTGCTCCGTATGCACCGAACAGGAGGCAGTGTGGCAGTATGCAAGTTGCACGTTGGATAGGAGCGGTCCCGCAGCACCGCCGTCATTCCTCACATCTGCATGCTCGTCGTGGGTTCTAAACGCGTATGAACTAGGCATGGGACAATTGTGCGAGACCTATGCCGCACACTCAGTTCATTATAGTGTGCGGTTGATCGCCGCACGCGAAAAAGTGAACGGGTAGGTCTTCCGCACGCATACAGAACTAACTGAAATGTGCTCTGAAAGAGATGCAAGATAACTGTCGGTGTCATAGACTGAACGAAAAAAAAACATTCGTTTTGGGTCGGCAGAATTTGTCACACACAACGACACAAGAAGATCGATCGCACTTTGCGCAAGAAAGAATGCACATATTGCTAGCGTGGTCAGATTGATCAATCGCACACAGCCGCACAAAAAGAACTCCTGCCGCACACAGACCCCATTCTGAGTGAGAAAGACACTCATAGCCGATGGGTCATTCGCACACAGCCGCACGCGTGTTCAGTTGGTCTGTCGCACACTACCGCACAAAAAGAACTCTTGTCGCACACTGCCGCACGCGCGTTCTGTTAGTTCGGTCGCTCACTGCTGCACGCGTATTCAGTGGGGTCAGTCGCACACTACCGCACGAAAAGAGCTCTTATCGCACACTGCCGCACGCGCGTTCAGTTAGTTCAGTCGCACACTGCCGCACTCGTATTCAGTGGGGTCAGTCGCACACTACCGCACAAAAAGAGCTCTTGTCGCACACTGTCGCACGCGCGTTCAGTTAGTTCAGTCGCACAAAAAGAACTCTTGCCGCACACTGCCGCACGCGCGTTCAGTTAGTTCAGTCGCACAAAAAGAACTCGTTAAGCGCACAGCAACATAAAAAAGAAAGCTTGTAGATTTTACTCATTTATATTAGCTTTTGTTACAAATCAACTTAAGTATATACAGTTTGTTCTCGAGCTACGTTTTCTAAGTTCTTGTGTGCAATTAGTATAATTGGCTCAAAGGATTCTCAAATGCAAGATAAATTACTGTTTTACCAAAAATTTTAGAGCCTCTTAAAAACCAGAAATTTTCAAATTTTCTGCATGAATTGTGATACATAAATGGTTTAATGTAAAAACCTAGTTACCTAGTTATGTATGAACCGCGTATCTCGGACTGACGGTATTTATAATTAAAAATGCAGCCTTAAAAGCAATAACTTTTTGTTCTTGCATTAAAATCTCGATAAAATTAAACATAATATTTAAAAAAATGGTACTTAGCTACAATTGAGCGACTGACCTACCGCACGCGTTCAGTTCATCATACTGAACGAACTACATCGCACGCGTTCACTGAAAAGAATCAAATTGCCCAAGCCTAGTATGAACCGTCCGCCGTAGCAAGAACTAACTATCCGGCTACGTGTACGTCAAGTCCTGAAAAGGCCAACATGATCGCGTAGGCCGTAATGACAAGAATAATAATAAGAAAAAGAACTTTGAAGCGCCATCCGTACCGGGAAAGAGTTTGTTATGACTTTGTTGCTGCCGGGTCTACCGCCGTGGCGCGACAAATGCACGGAATACACTTGAACAAAGGACATGAACCTACCGAGCCTTACCCATTCCAAGGCAGTGCCGGTCCCACGGCGTCACGATACCGACTCCAAGCCAACAAGCCGCCAGACTCTGGACGGACAGGTGCAGCACCATACGCTCACCGTAATACAAAAATCAGAATCCTCTTTAGTATGAATTCAATTCATAATGTTGTTTCCACTTGCATCCGCTAGCTGAATTGGAAAGAAACGTGCTACATATCACACGCACGTTTGCTTCGATCGTGTGTCTTTTTAATACCCCCAACAGCAGAGCCGGTCGCAAAAATGGTAGTGTCAATCCAATGGTTGTGTTGTCTCTCAGGACACACATACACACACGTACGCACGCACGCATACATGCATGAACGCACACACACACACGCACGCACTCACGCACACACACACGCACGCACGCACGCACACATGCACACATGCACGTACGCGCGCACGCGAGCACTCACGCACGAAAGCGCGCACGCCAGCACGCACCCACAAAAGCGCACACGCGAGCACGCACCCTCCACCCTTCACCAACCCTCCCCCCTCCCGCACGAGCGAGTACGGCTACCTTATCGGAAGAAAGGCTGGTTCAGCTATCATGTAGCGCATCCTCATGCAAAGGGCCGGGCGGGGAGGGGAGATCGCGGCATGGTAGAGTGGACGTTCACTTTCCCCGTGCTGTGTGTGTGCGTGTGTGTGACGACCCAAAAACTCAAGACAGATTTCTGCACATTTAAAAAAAGTTATTTTATTGCCACTATACACTATGCTACATGATGCTTAGAAGGTCGTTGAAGCGTCAAACATGTTCAAATTAAAAAAAAACATTAGATTAGTGTTAGACGTTCTCCTACGCTTGTTTGAAATAGGCTTCTTCACTCTCGATGGGCACGGGCATCGAATGGTCTTATCAGCAGCGACACGAAATAAAATAAACCATCAATACACCGATAACACTTTGAATCCCAATCCAGCTTCTCCCGCATCGTCTCAAGGACACACACAAATTAATAAATGCTAACACCCACAATAACAATACACAACCGCAATGCACATACATGAATCAACGCATACACCACAACACCCAATCAGCGGAAGGCACGGGCAGAAGCGCAAGTAAGGCAAGGCAGGTTGAGGGAGGGAGAAGAAGCGGACGAAAAAAATGGACTCCAATAATTTTAAAATTTTTGACCGTTTTTTTTGCTCCACCGCCATAAATAGTTCGTCCATTTCGCCAACAGATGGCGCTAACCCTGCGCAGGAATCGCTGAAGTCCAGCGCGGGAGACCAGCCAAAATCTGCGCTGGCCAGCGCAGATTTTGGTACATTTCCTGCGCTGGAAACTGCTCGAATTTGCGCAGCGGGTCGCAGTAGGTTGGTAGCTTTTCAACGAGAAATGAGCGGCCTACTAAGGATATTCAAAACATGGTACCGGCAATAAAGCGTTTTCTGACGCGTTTGGCAGCTGTCAGTTGTTATGTTGCGCTCCGTGTTATGCTGTGTGGAGTCCTGCGGTTAGAGGAAAATAATACAGTAAGAATTCATAGTTGAACGCTTTTTACTTGGCATGCTTTATAGTTGAACGCTCGATAGTTGGCTTAATTAAAAAAAAGTTGGTTCAATTAAAAGTAAGCGTTTTATGGAAAACCCGGTTTTTCTAAATTTCACAAAAATCTCATGGTTTGCCGAGAAAAAAAAATGTATTGAAAAACGTGCCAACTAAAAAGCACATAACCTAAATAGTTCCGGTACTCACATACGCCTCTGAGACATGGACACTGTCCAAATTTGACGAAACCCTCTTAGCCGCGTTCGAGAGGAAGATGCTCAAAAGAGTACTTGGCCCCGAATATGTGGAAGGACAATGGCGATAGTTTATGGCTCAAAATAACTTTCATACCGCCTATAATTACTTTTACCACCCCATGCCTATTGCGGCCATAATTCGCCTTTTTCTGTAAAATATTCAGCTTGTTGAATATTTTTTGGGCTGACTTAACGTAACGGATGCTCCTAACCTCCTTTCACAAATCCGTTGTATGCACCATCTCCCATCTTACGCCATCCTACTATTCTCCATTTGCCCACCCGACGTACTTTATTCGGGTCTTGTGATGCTCTGCTTCAATGTTTCAGAACGTTCAACCAAGCTTCCCTTCATTTTGACTTCCATCTTTCTCCAGCTTCCCTTTGTTCTATGTTCATACGTCACTTTGATTCCTTTAGTGTCGCCCTCCTATAATCCCTAGCCTAATGCTCCATACCGTTGTGTGTCCTTACTCGATTTAAAATAGCCGAGGGCCTAGCGTTTAGTGTCTGGTTAGGCAACATTTAAGATGTTTTGTTTACTTTTAAGATTAATTTTAAGTCCTATATTGAGCTTTCGTGGCAGATATTTGTAATAAATAAAATAATAAAATAATAATAATAACATGGAAAGTCGTTTTTCGCGATTTGCAGAAAATCCGTAAGAGATAAATCAAAACAGCGAATGTATGAGTTGTGCAAAATACTATACTATACAAAATACTATCTCCGTATTTTTTTTTTCGCGAAAAACGACTGTCCATATAATTGTGGTAGGTGATGTATACAGTGGCGGCCAGCTAATGTCGGCACCTCATATTTTCACCTATTATCTGATTTTGTTCCACCATGGAAAGTTCCTTAGACCACAGACCAACACAAAAAAAAACAAACTTAGACATCCTTTTACGTCGTTCGTTGTTTTCACAGCGAGACGGAAAAGTTAAAATTTAACATTTTCAAGGAGAATCCTAACGCACTTTACGTTGTTCGCTATCCTCAAAGCGCTACGTTAAGTGTTGTGGCCCAAGTGTTGTAGCTGTTGTTGTGTGTGAGTGCAGTGTTGAAGTTCTAGTGTGAGTGTTTAAAAACATTAGTCTGGTGGACTCTCATAAGACATCTGTGTTCAGAAGTGAAGTGGTATTGTGGTGCAGTGGACATTGAGGAAAAATTGTGACAGTGACGTTTTTCAAGTACCAGTGCTGAGAGGGCCGACGATATGTCGGACCCTCCTCTTGCCGCGAGGGCTCATCCCCCTAACGGCACGAGTTCTCGGGCTAGGACATACCCGTAATGGTTTAAGGGCGAGGAGGGAGAGGTAATGTATCTGTTCCTTACTACCGAAGAAGGAAAGCTGCTACCAGAACCGTTCATTGTCGGAAAAAGTCTACAACAACATGTTGGACGATCGGTTGAAGGTATCCTGATTAACAATAATTCCAAGTACCTTTTAAAACCCCGATCATTGTTCCACTACAAAAATTTAAAAACACTAACTAAACTCATTAATGGAACACTTCTCGCCATCACACCCCACACTACTCTTAATACCGTCCAATGCGTAATTTTCTCTACCGACGTTAAACATGTGAAGGATGAAGAAGTTCTAGAAAATTTAAAAGACCACAAGTTACTAAAGTGCGTCGTTTAACTCGTAAAGTTAATAGTGAAATAATACCTACCAATTCTTTCCTCCTCCGTATTGCTGCAACCCGTGTCTCCTCTGTTATCTGCCTTGGCCCACTCCAAGTGATTCCCCGTACATATTATCCCAAACCCATTCTTTGTCTTAATTGTGCTCACTATGGTCATACCAGACTGAGATGCAAAACCTCACAGGTTTGACACAATTGTGGTATTCCTGCCCATGGTGAATGCACTGCTCCAATGAAACGTGTGAATTGCAAAGACAACCAAAATTCTTTTGACAAATCCTGCCCATTTTATCTCTAGGAACAGGAAGTCATTAAATATAAAATTGATTACAACGTGTCTTTCTTTGAAGCACGAAAATACATAGATTCCCAATTACTATTATTATTATTATTATTATTATTATTATCATTATTATTATTGTGATTATTATTATTATTTATTATTATGATTATTATTATTATTATTATTATTATATTATTATTATGATTATTATATTATTATTATTATTATTATTATTATTATATTATTATATTATTATTATATTATTATTATTATTATTATTATTATTATATTATTATTATTATATTATTATTATTATTTATTTAATCTTCAACGGGCCGTATGGCCTAATTAGATGTAACAGTTCGATTGAGAAAAAAAATACATAGCAAAAATAAGATTTACATCGCAATTCACTGCGGCCACGGCAAAAGCCGGAGACGTTCCTTGAAGCACTGAGTTGAGATGTCGAAGTCGAAGCAATCCGAGACAGTGTTGAATGAACAGCCGACATGCGGAACATAGGGTCAGACCGACCAGCACTGAACACTGGATGACGTGAGCGAGCCGTAGAGTTTCTCTAGACCTAAGTGTTCGGGATGGTGCAGAGATATCGACTCGATGCAACAAAGGCGATGAGTCGATAGAGCCATTTAGCAATCCAGCGATGAAAGAGCACTGTGCATTGCGTCTTCTAACCGAAAGAGGTTCAAGGCCTAGAAGACGGCACCGCGCAGCATACGGAGGAAGATTATTGCGATCCTGCCAGGGAAGTAGGCGTAGGGCATATCTCGTGAGCTTACGTTGAATCGCCTCAAGTCGAGCAATTGAAGAAGCGGTAGTTGGGCTCCAGACTACGCACGAATATTCCAGAACCGAACGAACGATGCAGTTGTACACAGCTTTGATGCACATGGGGTTGTGGAATTCATTAGTTGTCCGGATAACCACGCCAAGTAATTGATTTCCTTGGCTACAACGTCATCGATATGCTCTTTAAAGTTCAAACTAGAGTCAAGCAGAACGCCCAGGTCTTTGGCATGATTCTGTCGATTAACTGCAGAGCCGTCCATGAAGTAGGGTCCCAGTCACTGGGCTCCTGCATCGACTAAAAGACACACAGTAGCATTTCTCGATGCAGATAGTCAGTCCATTACGCTTGCACCACGAACAGAAAATTTCGATGCAGTCTTGCAGGAATGTACAATCACCTGTGTTGTAAATAGGCGCAAAATTTTTGCGCCATCGCAAACAGACTGATACTGTCGGGAGGTAAAGCGAGGGTAACATCGTTGATAAA